>NC_133660.1:234845338-234907838 GCF_037893015.1 Macrotis lagotis | reverse complement strand
AGGTCTAAATAGTGAACTCAACTTTGCCTAGAGAACTCAAGAGGCTGGCTATGGGGAGAACCCCAAGTTTAAGGTGGCTGATATTCTGAACAGCTCTAACCCTCCAAGCCCAGTTTGTTACCCCACAAAGCAAATGAAAAGACAGATTAGCATTAAAGCTAACAGATTGCACTAATGTAAATATAATTTTTAAATCGTTTAAACCACTTAATCTCATCTCAATCACATCAAATATGTTAGAGCAAACATATTTCTACCTTTCAGTCAGAGTTCAAACAGGCACCAGAAAAGGGGGGGGGGGCCTTCAAGAGATCCAACAAGACAGTTTTGCAAATTACCGATGCTTTTCAAAGTTAACATTTTTACATTTTCAGAATTAAAAGGTCACAAATGCCAAAAAAAATTTTAAGAAGCATATTTTTTCTACATCACCATTACTTTTCCAAACTGCATGAGAAAGCTGTGTCTTCCTAACCTGCACCCATGTTGCAAGTTAGCCGGCCTTACTCTTTTGTAATTGTATATGAGGGATGGACACCGGAATTTTACTGCTGGAAGTAGTTACTGTGATAAACAGTAACCACGTGGAGTAGACATTACTGATGGATGAGAAAAGACTTTGATATTAATAGAAACTTGGGCGGAATGAGCTTGATCCAATTGTTTCCTTCTTAAACAACCATGTAAACATTTCTTTTCCCCCTGAAATGAAGGACCATCATCACTATTGAGGAAGGCTGCATACAACTCTTGTCTTTTCTACATTTCAGGGCCTGAGTCGACTTGAGTCGACTTTATCAGGAAGCAACAAATAACCTCCCCGTATTTAAGCAGGCAGAATTCTCCCTGCATTCTTTCAACAAAGGCAAAAAAGGAGGCAAGTAGGCAGGGAAGATAGAAGGTCTTGTTTGCTTCATGCAGGGATGCTGCTCCTTGGACCTAAGAACAGAGTTCCACGTGTACTTGGGAAACCTAAGTAAGAATCCAATCACCAGTTACCCCACTCATCAAACTGGCCATTCTGTTAGAAAGTCCATTATATTTTCAGGTTCAGAGAAGCTTTAAAAAGTTTAACCACCACATTTCCCAGTCAATGATCAGACTTGAACCTTGGACATAGAAATGAATATTCTTCAATAGCAGGGGATTTTAACTGGGGATTCATCCATCTATATGTATATATAGACATGTGCATATATATGTTAGCAACATTACTTCAATGTAATCAGTTTCTTTTGTAATCCAACATTTTATTTTATGCATCTAAAAAAATTTTTAGACTCGCCAGACTGCCAACAGGGTCTATGACATGCATGCAAAAAAAGGTTAAGATGCCCTGGTAAAGAGAATGGCATACTATCCAATAAGGCACATAAGGGGTCCACCAAATTTGTTCATGCTTTTCTACTTCTTAGTATTTTATTAATTGGTGCATGTCCATGGTTTCTTTAAGGGAAGAAATACCCTCCCCAAATTCAGGGGATAACATAAAAAATTATTGAGAATAATTTTTCAAGCATGTTTATGTTTTTAAATAAAATTCATACTCAGCCTTCACAAAATTATTTACTAATCATCATGGTCAACTGAAAAGTCTCCTCTTCTTGGTTAAGATAGTCTTGGTCCTCTCAAATGGCTCTATGGATAATCTCTCAGTTTAGGAAATGGGAGAAAAGAACAGTATTGTATTCCTTAATCTTTGCTATTTTGTATCATGGATGATGTAAAAAAAGAAAAAAGACAAACCATTTTATCAATTCTCCACATCATCTAAAAACTAGGAGATAATGATTATTTTAAACAACTTTTTTTCTCCAAGAGTTTTTATTTAAAATTTATATTCAGTCTACAAAACCTCCCCACTACTTGGAATTAAGATTTTTTTAATGACATTACATCGACACAGCTCACAGATCTATACCACCCTAAGCCAAATATGTAAAGCCCAGGAGAGCAAGCCATTTCTGGAAAACAGAATTTCTAGAGAGACCAGCATAAAATGCAAAGAAATGTTTGAAAGAGGTTGTCAATTTTTATGCTGTTATAATGGCCACTAATATTTCTTTAAAATGCCAATATTGTATGACTAGTGCTTTAAAGGCATCCATATTCAGCATTTTCTGATCCCCTTATGCTCTGACAAAAATGTTTTTATTTGTCATTACAGAAAATGGAAAGAAACCTACATAGCTTATTAATATATCCTGAATTGTTTAAGAGGATTTTAAGATATGAGTTAAAAGAATTTCATAATCTTAATTTCAATTTCTCCTTTTCATTTAATAGTAGACATTCATTAGGACCCACACACTGTAATAAATTATAATAATTTCAAACAAGAATTAAATTACTAGGTACCTAGTGAAAGAGCCATTTTTTCTTAGGTACCCTGTAATCTAACTGTCAGATTTAAAATCTATTCCCAATCAACTCTTCACAACATTCACATTTATTCATCTATGTTAAATTAATAAAAGGTGTGAATAATACTGACAAAATTGATCATTATTGTTCATGTAGATTTAGAAAATTATAAGGTAATCTAAAATGTAAAAGGAATTGAGAGAAACTATTAAGGTTCTTATAAATAAATTCATCCTATGCTATTTTTTCAAATCAAGACAAACTTCTGCGAGACTTATTTAAATTGACTATGCAAGCTAGTTGATAAATGGTACATTTTTAGAGCATAACCCATTTTCATTATTTTTGACACACACATATGAAAAGTATACAAAGACTACCTTCAGTATCAATGATAGGAAGTTATGCTCAGATAATGCCGGTCAATAACACCTACTGCCCAATCCCATTCAGTTCATAGTGAATGGGATGTGATGAAGACAAATGGAAGCTAGACCCATCCACAATGGGAAAAGAGAGAGCACGCATGTGCACCAGCTCTGATGGGATTGACAACAACCCCCTTCTTTTTTACTCTGGGTACAGTAGTATAGGCATAATCATCATCTGGACTATCAAAAGTAACTACTAATTATGTTTACTTATATCCTTATACAGAACAGACTTTCTATAACCGTCGATCTTGTCATTTGCACATTTGCCATAATTCCTACCATCTAACCTTGCTGACCCTCCTCCCCCTTAACTGGGATCCCTGCAGATAAAGTAAAGCATGCCAACATCTGTTCCCATTCACACCGATTTTAATTTACAAAAAGAGCTTGGCTATTTTCAGAGCAGACTCCAGAGCACAATGACAGATTTAGGGCCTGTAATGGGGTTGCATTTCTCCTGTGTCAGCATTTCCGACTCCCGATGACTAGATTCTGAGGGGTCACAACAAAAGAATCATTGAAATTAAAGCTTCATTATGGCGATTTCTCCTACCCCTACCTAGCTGTAACTTAAACAGAGAGCATTTCATCTTCCTCAATGAGGTACTGGTAGTGGTGGTGGTGGTGGTGGTGGTAGCATTGAACAATGGTTCCAATTTTCAAGTCCTAGGGAAGTGATAAAGACATGATCTCTCTGATTCTAGGAAATTCCAGGCAGGGCTAATTCTAACATCTACTTTTCAACATACCTTAACCTTTTTTTTTTTAAGAATAAGGATCCTTAATCTTACTCTGTGAATCTTGGACTCCTTTGGCAATCTGGTGATGATTCCTAGAGTTACTTTCTCAGAATAATGCTTTTAAAATTATTAAATAAAATAGAATTACAAAGGAAACCAATAACATTGAAATATAATTATCAAAAAAGTTCATGGATGCCAGGTAAAGAAGTCCAATTTTAGAGCATTCCTATATATTCATAGTCACTGTCTAGGGTTGTGGTTGTGTTAGATTTTTTTTGGTTTGGTTGGGTTTTTTTTCAGTTCTTCACCAGTCTTTCACTTTTGTCAAATTTTGTACCATTCAGTTCACTGTCACATATATTAAGTCAATTGGCATTCATCCTCAGACTCAAAAACAAGTCTCTGCAACAGGAGGCTTCATCTGTGTGTTTCTTTTGCCATACTATCTCTCCCCACCAAAGGATATAAAGAAAGTTCCCATCCCTGCCATTTTCTTGGCTTATATCAAGTTTTTTAAGATACACAATATGAAGAACAACTTGGGGAAACAATGCACAAGTTGTGTCGTAATCAAATAACAGCAACGACATGAGCAGCTGAGCCGAAAGAAGATGGGCAACGGCATGCTATACGGCAATCAGCACTGTTGACTAATCAGAATTTGAGACACTAGAAGGTAATAAGGGTATTATAAAGAATGGCTTATTGAAGGAGCAGCTGTTTATGTGTAGCTCACTGTTTAAATGAGTTCCACTAGATTGCCATGGTATGTTTTGGTGAAAATGTTTAACTCCTTTTAAAATGATCATTAGAATGTACTAACTGACAAGTGTGGGATAGCAAAGCCCCAACTCAGGTTGGAGAGTTTTAAAAGTCAATGTCTGGTTTCTGGAGCCTTTGGGAGAAGACATGAAAGTCAGCAGAAGAAAAATTCATTATCAAGGTCTTCATTTTCCTTTTGTGAAGTTTGGTCTGGGCCATCAGCACAGTGGCTTGCCATGGGCAGAGAGATGAAGTGGCAATGAGACAGAGGTAGAAGGAAAAGACGAAAAAGAAGGAAAAAGCACCAACAAGGACAGGTTACAAACTGGAGCAGATATAGGGAAAATATCTCTCTCCCAGGCAGCACAGAAAATGAAATCCTGGACTTTGCTTGCAAATTAAGTTCATTCAAATACCTTTGCATGTGACTGAAAAATCCAAACTATCCTGCTGTCCATAACTTAGGAAAATTCTTTTTCTAACAGTTGAAAAGAAGCCCCTATAAAATCAAAACATTAAACAATGAGAATGAGAAAATCTTCTATTGCCTTGTTTAAAACTATTTGCCAGAGTTATGCAGTTTGTGTGGGTATTAGGTTTTTTTTTTTAAACCTTCTTTTGCCCAGATAACTAGTGTCTTTTGTTGCTTCCCCCCAAGCGGCTACAATTAGAATGTAAAGGAAGCAGGGTGGTCATTCTATAAATCTATTGCAATACATTATGATAAATATTTAATTTCGACAGCAAGTGTTCGGTAATATTTAAAAGCAGCAAGCGATCAGTGGAAATTCTGCTATCTTTTCTAACAGTTCACATGTCAAGCTGGCAAAGTGCCCACAGTGTAAGGCAGGGGGAAAAAATCTATTTAATGTCTGCCCCACAAGGCGACATGAGGTTTGATTGGCAGAAAGCAGAGAGTGGCTTTTGATCATGTGTCCTAACAAGCAGTTCCAGCTCCTGTCTTTTCGGCTGATCGGCTCCACATTACCTATTCAAACAGAAGTGACAGGACACTGTACTACTCTCTGGCTGGAGTCTCACGCAGTGGGAGCTATGCTGGAGACAGAGCCACTGATTAAATATATCACTTTTTCAAGACAAGCAGGTTGTCTGAATCAAAGTTGGACAGAATAGACTCAACATTATTAAAAGAGGATATAAAACTGGGATTGAGTGATGTTCAGCCAGTTTGCACAGCCTCGGGGATTCCCAGGCTGACAAGGGGAATAAGGAACAGCAGAACTCGTAAAACAGGGTCAGAAATTACCTATGACACCTTGGCCATTTTCCCATCACTTCAGGGCCACTGGGTTTCAAATTCTCTAGTCTCTTTTTGATTGTCTCCCCCCCCTTTTTTTTAAAAATAATTTTAAATGATTTAGCAGGTGAAGGGGGAAGTGAAGAGGAGGGGAGGAAACATAAAAAAAAAACACGTTTGCTTGCAGGTTACTGAATACAGTCATAATAGAAATAAAATACTAGAATGGAATCCTTTGCGTCCAATTTTTAAAATGCAGTAATAGAGAAGCTAACCAAGACATCAATTTGAGAATATTTATAGCATTATTTGATATTATGCACCTTTAAAATCTAGGAATATTAAGCAGAGATATTGTATGTTTTAACTAATTATATATCCAAAGAGTCTTCTAATCACTTTAGTGCTCCATAAATGCTAATTATTATATAGGTCTGAATAAAATAGATTTTTGTTCAATTCTTTAACAGCATCTTACACATAGTGGGTGCTTGCTTAATAAATGTTGGTTGAATTGTTAGCTATTAGATATTATGCTACTCTCTACTATGATATATGTATGTATTTCTATCTATATATCATTGAAAGCATTTTTCTAAATTATACTCATAAACACAGGCCTTTAAAATGTATGGGAAATGTTGAATAGGAATTTTCTGTTTACTAAATTGTATCTGATTCTTTCAATTACTGTACTTGGCTTCCTATCATCTGTGATATATTGTCAGCTATCAAAGTAATACCATCGAATAACATTTCTAAAGGTGTTTTAGGATTAGAAAAAATAAAAATAAATACCCAAACAAGGAGAAAACAGAATAACCATATAGCAAGAAATGAAGCTATAATGAGGCAAAATAACAAGTCATAATCTTGAACCAATCAGTGAAACTCAAAGAAAGACACAATAAAGAAAGTGGAATGTTGGGTGTTGTCTTGAACAGTCCTTCTTTCTATGCAGTTTTAATTTCTTCCCCAAGTAGGTATATGAATTATATGGGCATTTTAATTTTTTTTCATGATGCTATGCTATGACAGTGCCCTGAAACACCTTAGCTCCCTCTGTTAATTTTCACCTCATTGTAAATATTTAATATCAACCTGCTGTTGGGTATTTTATAAACGATGAAGAGATTAAATACTCCTACCAGGATCAAGACACATATTGAATAGAGACATACAAGGAATTAGAGCTATCTCACTGAATCCCAGGGAAGACTGGATGAGGGTAAGGAGTCACATTTGCCAATTACAAAATGGTTTGTGCTCATTAACTGGGGGAAAATACTATTAGATTTTAACAGACTGCTCCTTAGTTAGATTTCTTTCTATCTCAAACTCTCCTTATTTAACGCTTGATGGTAGGCACCAGTTAAGGAATGTGTCATCTCATAATGATCTTATTATAAATAGCATTTGAATTGCATTCTGTACTCTACACAGTCCATTGTCCCTAATTGATAAATAAATTGAGATTAATCAAATATGCATTTGACTGTATGAAAAATAACATTCCATGCCATCTGGTTTCTATACTTCACAACTCCTCAGGTCTTCAGAAGATGATGCTGACGATGACACCGATGATGATGATGATGATGATGATGATGATGATGATGATGATGATGGGATATGGGGATGATGACAGCTGTTAGTCATAGTTTTCAGATATTGTTATACCTAAGCAGCATAACTTAACCACTATTCTATTTCAACAACCTAGTAGTTCTTTTCAAACTGTCAGCACTTTGTTCAGCAGATGAGGGTGCTTTGACCCCATAAGATTTGAAAGCTGGATTGCAAATTGTGAATCCCCACAAGATAATATCATAAGCAATGCTTGTCCCCTGACAGGCCTAATCCTCATATCCAGTTCTGACCAGGTTGGGTAAAGATAACTGATTTACCCATGGAGCAAACTCTTAGGAAATATTTCAGTGAAAGAGTAGGAAAGAGAAGTGGATCTAATGATAACTTTCATATTCTGGTGAAACCCCGTTTATTTGAAATTTTGATTAAGAGTTCTGTTTGACAAAATTGGATGGAAAAGCAAAAATATCCTCTTGAGTTATTGGCAAGGCTTCCCCAAACCAGAGCACGATGGTACAGAGGATGCATCACTTTATCTGCAGAAGAGTGAATTCTATTTACAATGTTTTTCCCTTTGGGGAGCAAGGGTTGGGAGGGGGAAGCTACTAATGTGGCTGCTGGACTACTATGGGTAATGACAGATGAAGTCTGCAGATGTATTATACCAGAGCACAGAAAGCCAGCAAGCTCTGACTAAATGGCACTGAAACATTCCCCTTCCCCATCAAAATGACTGGGCGTCACCCATGCTTTCCCAGCCCTGATCTTGACTGCACTGGGCCAGGAGGGGGCTGGGGGGGGAGAGTCCATATGATATTTTACACCCTCACAGAATAAAGACTTTCTCTTCAAAAAAATGATGATTTCCCCAAATAATTAATTATTTTAGCCACTGTATTATTGCTTACAGTAATACACAGCAATAACATTTACATTGATTGAATTCTGTTTCCTTAATGTGAAATTTGTTTGGGGTTAATTAGCACGGCTGAGGAATAAGCTTAATAATTTTATGTTGTTTACACTGGAGGCAGTTTTCCATGAGCACTGCTCAGGGAGGAAGTGACATCTTGGAGTTTCAGACAAAACATGGAGGTAGAAGCAGCTGCTCACTCTGGGATAGCGGGCCTCCTCCACCAGCCCGTCTCCCCGTATCTCAGGAGCAGCTCCTAATGGCAACAATACAGAGTTGTCAAAATTTTTTGTCTTGAGGTTGATAAGTTTGCCAAAGCCAACACCAAAGCTCAGGGGTAGGTGGGAAAAGAGAATCTATCCAAATGTAAAATGTACCTAACATTAGACATTTTTACTGTCTTTCTTTAAAGAAAGGCAGGTCTAATTAGTTGTCTCTCTAAAATGCGCACCTAGCATTTTTATTATGTATTATAACATTTTGCTCAGAGCTGACATTTTTATTCTGACAAGCACTGTCTGGAGAGCTCTCAATAAATAATACATTTACAATGTTCAGTAAATAAGCAGTGGACACAAATCGTTCTCCTTGCTTACAGCTGCCCCTCTCTAATAGCGCTTTTACAAAGAAGGTGACTATTCAGTCTAATGCAATCCTCTCAGTGCTGGAAAGACATTTTCATTCATTACCACGGTCAAAGCACTTAAAGCATTTTAAGCCTTGTTGCAAAACAGCAGGACTGGCAGAGCAGGGAGGGCTAAGGAAAACCAAAGTTCATCCCCGGAGAGACCTGAGGCCGCTCACCTCCACAACTGAGAAATTCACTTCTGCCCAGGTCGTGGCAACAGGAGTAAGGCTGCCCAGTTAATCCAAAACAGACTGTTTTCTTCCAGAGTTTTCTCCAGTAGTGCTTATCAAAAGAGTAGAGATCTCGTGCACATCTGGCCTTTTCAATGTTCATCACCGTTAATCCCTACCTTTCCCCCAGTCCTTTGCTCCCTGTCTTCTAGATTGACTCATGTTCCCCATCGAAGAATATTTATTAAGGATTCTCATGCATGTGGGGACAGGTAAGTAATGACTCTTGAGAAAATAAGGCTTGACTTCAAATCAAGTCAACTGAAGCCAGGAGACACAAACAACTTCATCCCATCCTGGCTGTTTACTGACCCACTGAACTAGTTCTCATTCTGATTTTCATCCACCCCATCATGATTTGCTGTTTCTTTTCTACCTCAAAGCTACATAACTGAGAGTGAGAGCCAGAAGAGCATGTATCTATTTTAAAAGACGATAACAAAATAACAAAAATAAAACTGAACCCCTATCACTGATAAAATAAGGCCCATATAAAAATCAATTCAGGATTCTCAACCATCTTATTGATCCAAAGAGTAAATGCTATGCTGACTAGGTCCCCCCATCCATTCAGTAGGGTCAGAACTATCATCACCAGAACTCACATGTTTTTAGTAGAAAAAATTTTGCTATCTTTAAAAAACACCAGAAAGCTTCTCTTCTCACTTAATGACTCAAATGTGTCACAATTCCTATGACTTCGCTGATTATAGTATCCCTAGCATCCCTCCCTCCCCACCCACCTTTCCTGTTTCTGCTGTCTTTTCTTGTTAAAATTAGAATGCAGTCTACATGAAGTCAGAAATTAATAATGTTTTTGCTTGTGCTCTTAGCATAGGGTCTGGCACATGATGCTGTTCAGTCATTTTTATCATGTCTGACTCAGATACCCTATTTGGGGTTTTCTTGGCAAAGATGTGGAGGAATAAAGGTCAAGAATATCAAGGGAATTAATGAAAAAATGCAAAGGAAGGTGGTCTATTCATACCAAATCTAAAATTATTTTAAATAGCATCAGTTATCAAAACTGTTTGGAACAGGCTAAGAAATAAGAGTGGTGGATCAGTGTATTAGATTAGGCTCAAAAGAAACTAATAAATAATTAAATAATTGCTAAAGTAATCTACTGTTTGATAAATTCAAAAATTCCAGCTTCTGGGATAAAAGCTCACTCTTATAAAAACTGCTTAGAAAACTGGATAATAGTATGACAGAAATTAGGCATAGACCAACATTTCACACCCTATACCTAGATAAGGTCAAAATGAGTACAAGATTTAGACATAAAAGGTGATATCATAAGGCAATTAGGAGGGGGTGGCTAGATGGTGTGGTGGATAGAGCACTGGCCCTGGAGTCAGGAAGACCTGAGTTCAAATCCAGACTCCAATACTTAATAATTACCTAGCTGTGTGGCCTTGGGCAAGTCATTTAACCCCATTACCTTGCAAAAACCAAAAAAAAAAAAAAATTCAATTGGGTGACAAGGAATAGTTTACCTGTCAGATCTATGAAAAGGGGAGCAGTTTATGACTAAAGAAGAGATAGAGAGTATTATAAAATGCAAAATGGATAATTTTGATTACATTAACTTAAAAAGTTTTTACACAAATAAAACCAATGCAACCAAGATTAAAAGGAAAGCAATAAGCTGGAAAACTATTTACAACTAGTATTTCTGATAAAAAGACTCATTCCTAATATATATAGAAAACTGAGTCAAATTTTAGAGATTATAAGTCATCCCCAATTGATAAATGGTCAAAGAAAATGAACAGGTAATTCTCAGATGAAATGCTTGAAAAAATACTTCAAATCATTATTGATTAGAAAAAAGAAAATTAAAACAACTTCTGAGGTATCAACTCCTATCAGATCAGCCAATATGAAGAAAAAGGAAAATGATCACTGTTGAAGGGGATGTGGGAAAACTGGGACACTAATGCATTGTTGGTGGAGTGGTGAAGTGCTCAGACCACTACTAGATGTGTATCCCAAAAAGATCATGAGAAAGGGTAAAAAATTCACAAATACAAAAAATATTTATAGAAACTCTTTTCATAATGGTAAAGAACTGGAAATTCTTTGGATGCCCATCAACTGGGGGGGGGGGGTTTGGCTGAACAAACTGAGGTATATGAATGTGATGGAATACTATTGTTCTATAAGAAACTATGAGGGACAGAACTTCAGAATAGCCTGGAAAAATTTACATGAACTGATATCGAGTGAAGTGAGCAGAACCCAAAGAATATTATATACACTGAGAGCAACATTAGATGATGATCAACTATGATGGACTTTTTCATTTCAGCAACACAATAATCAAAGACAATTCTAAAAGACTTGTGATGGGAAAATACCATCTGTACTCAGAGTAGCAACTATGGAGTTTAAATGCAGATCAAGGCTTACTATCTTCAATTTTTTTTAAGTTGAGTTGTCTTAGGTATGGGTTTTTTCCCCTCTTTAATATTTTTTCCTGTTTCAATTTGACTCATCTTGTACAACATGACTAATGTTTAGTATGGTTATGCATATATAGATATAGATATAGATATAGATATAGATATAGATATAGATATAGATATAGATATAGATATAGATATAGATATAGATATAGATATAGATATATACATAGCCTGTATTAGATTGCTTTCTCTCAGGGGCTAGAGGAGTAAAGGGAGGGAGGGAGAAAAATGTAACACTCAAAACTTAGTAAAAAAAGTGATTATTGGAAATTATCATTGCATATAGTTGGAAAAATAAATAAAATATCATTTCCTGTATGATGAAATAAATAAGTGAAAAATGAAAAAAAGAAAATTGGAATATTTTGACATTTCCTTCTCTATCCCATTTTATAGATGGAGAAATTGAGGCAAATAGGTTTGAGTGACTTACCCAGGGTCTTATGTCTAGTAAATGTCTGACATTTGATTTAACTCAAAAAGATGAGACTTCCTGACTCCTACTGTGCCACTTTAAAAAAAAAGCCTTGGGGCAGCTAGGTAGCATACTGAATGAAACATGGGCCCTGGAGTTTATCCTCAAACACTTAATAATTACCTTGGATAAGTCATTTAACCTCACTGCCTTGCAAAAAACCTTTTTAAAAAGCCTTTAGGGTTTTTGGAAAGTACTTCATAGATCATCAAAACAAATCTGAGGAGATGTTATTAACTACCCTATCTTATAGATGATGAAACTAAAGTTTACAGAAGTTCAGTGACTCACCCAGGGTCACACAGTTACTAAGTAGATGAGCATAGATTTGAACTTACATCTTCCTGATTTTCACAGATGAAATCATGAGGGGCTCATAACCTTCACACACAGGAAACAATTGTTAAAGGTTAGACATATAATCTTCCCTGATTTTATAGGTATTTCTAAACTTAAAGTTATGGGACTTTGAAAAAGCTATCAATAAAAGGAATTTGTCCAAAGCCACACCACCCTTAATGTACTCAATCTCATCTGATCTAGGAAGTTAAGTAGGGTCATGCCTGGTTATTACCTGGAAGAGAGACTTTCTGGCAATACCCAGTGCTCTGGGCTTTAAAAAAAAAACTAGAGGCAGACAGGTGGCTCAATGGAAAGAGTGCTGAGCCTGGAGTCAGGAAGACCTGAGTTCAATAACTATTGTGCTAAAGGTCTAGGTTGTAAAGAAAGTCAAAAGACAGTCCCTGCTCACAGTTTATTAGGGAGGACAATATGTAAGTAAATATGTATAAGAAAGCTTTAGATAGGATCAACTGGGAATAATCAACAGAAGCACTAAAACTAAGGGGGGGGGAGTACTTCCTATAGAGTGGGATTTTGGGGGGGGGGGTTGAAGGAAACCAGGGGAACCAAGAAATGTCAATGAGGAGGGAGAACATTTCAGGCAAGGGATGCCCCATGTTGTTCCTGATCCTCCCTCTCCCCACTCACAAACTGTGTGACCCTGGGCAAGTCATTTAACCTATGTTAGCCTTACTTCACAGGAGAAGGAAATAACTTATCTAGTATCTGTGCCAAGAAAACCCCATGGACAGCACAATATCTAGAATACACTAAAAGCTTAATTGCTTAGTGACTGATTGACCCACACATGTTAGACTACAAAGGCATGAGGTCAGTGCAGGGATCAGTCCAGGACCAAGCATAGATCCAGGTGAGTATATGCCCAAGAGGAAGCTCTCATATTCACAATGAAAAGGACCAAGGACATTCACGGACTCACTATTGAAGGAATGACAGAACCAAGTGAGTGGTTGAGTTTTCATATAGATATGGAAGATAAAGTAGAAAGAACATTAAACACAGAATCAGAAGACCCAAATTTAAGCTCCAGCTTCTCCCAGACTTAGTCTTCATTGTTGATCAACTGTTCAGTCATGTCTGGCTCTTTATGACCCTATTTAGGGTTTCATTGTCAAAGATACTGGAGTGGTTTGGGGTTTACGTCTCTAACTCATTTTACAGATGGAGAAGTCAAGACAGAAAGGGTGAAATGACTTAGGTTACTCCTCTATAGAATGAGGGAGCTAGAGCTAGACCAAATCATCCTAAAGAAGCACAGACACTGAGTCTTCCAAAGGCAAGCCTTTGCTGTCTGGCAGTTCAGCATGGGGCAGGGTGCCATGGAATTGCTTCAGACTACTAACCTCAGAATTCAACAGGGAGCTCCCAAATAGCAAATACACACCCTTGAGAGAGATGTAAATGTTGCAGGTTCAAAAGTCACATCAAATCAAGTCAATGAGCATTTATTAGGCACTTATTAAGTACCAGGAGTTCATACCAAGAAAAAGAAAGCCTTTACCCTCAGGAGCTTACATTCTAAGAAAAGGAAGCAGCAGAAAAGGAGCCCAGGGGAGCTGTAGGCAAATATTCAGAAAGTCATTTCAGTCCTAAAATGAATGGGTAAATCCAATTACAGAAGAGAAAAGGGAAAGTGATAAAGAGGGTCAGTGAAAGTCATGTGCATACATTTTGATTCCTCTCAGTCTCTCTGGAAGGCAGATAGCAAAGTCTGATTTGCCTAGAGCAAAAGGGGAGTTGACCAAGAAGCTGTGGGAAAGAGAGAAGGGAAAGCCATCTATAGCTGAACAAAGACCTCTTACCCTCAGAGCTAGATGTCCAAGAGAAAGTGGGCAGTAGGAAAAAGGTTGTCAATTAGAGAAAAGGAAGAACAATGAAAGTTTAATATTGGAAAAGGTATTAAGAATGGAAGGAATCGGGTAGATGATCAGTTGGTTTCTGAGACAAGACAAATGACTGGTGCTCCCAAGAAGCATAGAGAGAGCAATATATAGTGAAAGGAGGACAAGACTCGTATTTGAGTTCTCCTATGTATTTGCTGTGTGACCTTAGGCAACTCACATAATCTCTCTGGGCCTCAATTTTTCTCCTACCTCTATTTTCATTATATTTACCCCACTTTCCCCCACAGGGTTATAGTGAGAAAAGGACTTCATAAATCTGAAAGCACTCTAAGTTTGTGAATTGTTAGTCTATCAAAGAGCTATCACATATTCTGAAAGAATGGTGGTAATTAATGTTAAAACATAGCATGCTCCAATGCTGGTGATGGTTTTCATGTGATTCTTTGTATGACTGTTTTTCATAATAACAGAAGAGCAGCTTTGGTGGGTGGACTAGAGACTTGATTTCACTGATAAAGGGAACTTTAGGTATGGAAACGTCCTTCCCTGATACAAACCAGCAACTCCTTGATTCTGGAAGGAAACTGAAATGAGGTATAATGTAAGATCTGAGAGACCTATCTGGGACACAGACATGAAGTGACGTACCCTAAATCATAATTAACAAGGTCTTCCCAAAGTCAAGATTGGCCTCTTATGTACACTGTGATATTGTTTCCAATAACCCTGCTATTTAAGACCAAATAGTTATCTTAAGACTTGTAACAGACCTTATAACAGCATTTTTTGGTCTGGTCATTCTGTTTCCTTCTAAAGAATAAAAAGATCCCCCTAGTAACATGATGCTTCATTTCACTACTTAAGGACGATTTCTATACCATCCTACCAACTTCTTGCTGCCAAAATGGGACAGATATAGATTGCTTTGGTCAGTAGAAAGGTACCAATTCATGGTGTTAGGGGTTCCCAGAGGAAAGTCCCGTGCTCATACATTGCTAAGTCACTATTGGACATCTGATACTTCTGACCTTCCACTAAAGGATTTCTGTATTTTAAAAACACGTGCCAAGACAGTCAATAACAAGTGCTATTTCCAAAGCTAATAGCCAAAGCCCATTACTCCCAATTTCAACGTGTTCTTTTCTGGAATTTAGTGCCTGTTCCCTTTTGCCAGGCACTTGATGGCCTATTGATATCATGCCTGTTTGCCTATTTCTCAAATGATATACTGCCCAGAATGGGATGGTTTTAAATGGCTAGATCAATAAACACAGCATTCAATAGTGGACCTTTTGAGATGTAAAACTCTGTTGACAACTTTCAGTTCTATGTCCCCAACAAAGGTCTTGACAAGAGAAAGTAGAGGCTAAGGAAGATCAAGGACAGCCTTCAGGAAAGGAAGCTGAAACACCTATACCTCTTTAAATCTAAGCATAGATAGAAGACTTTTGATTCTCCAGTTTAAATACAAATTCTCTTAACAAGAATTAAAGAACACTATTGAAAAGGAACTTGGGAAGACCTTGGAGATAGAGAATGAAGGGACATGGAATGCTTTAAACAGGGTCACCAACTTAGCTAGGAGCTAAAATCAAGACAAGGACTTCTGTCTAATTCTTTCAGCCACTAAACTATAGCTTCTAATAGAAATAAATTAAATGGGCTGATCTCAACCTCTTTGCATTAGGGAGATTTCATAAACTCCTTTCAAAAGTGGCCTGGGGGGGTGGCTGGGGGGTGGCTAGGTGGTGCAATGGATACAGCACCAGCCCTGGAATTAGGGGGACCTGAGTTCAAATCCGACCTTAAACACTTAATAATTACCTAGCTGTGTGACATTGGGCAAGTCACTTAACCCTGTTGTTTTGCAAAAAAAAAAAAAGGCAATTAATTAATTAATTTTTTAAAGAGTGGCCTGGGATTATGCCTATCTTTGAACCTCCAGCATCTAAAATGGAGAAGATCAGAAGATTATAACTCCAAAAATTATAACTGTAGAATATGAAGGAACCAAAAAGGACCCCCAATCCAACCATTTCACTTAGTAGCTTGGGACTCTAAAGCCTAGAGAGATTAAACTGACTGACCATGTTCATTTACTAAAACCTACATGTCCTGGCTCCAAATTCCTTAATCTTTCCACTATCCTGCAAGATGTTTAATAAATGGTTGTTGAAGATAGTGGTGTAAATGTAGTGAAGGCCTCGGGTTATCAATGAGTTGTTGAAATAGAAAATTGTTTATTTGAATATCCAGGTTGGAGGGAGCCTTAGATACTACTTAGTCTAAACTCTCAATTTCAGAAGAGTAAACTAAGGCCATAGAAGGTGAAAAGACTTATCTAGGATCACATGTGATTTGCCAGAACATAATTCATAGCCCTTACTATTGGATGAAGTAAAATTATTTCATCTCATACATATTTAGCACCTACTGTGTGTGGTATTGTAGCATGTTGGGTCTAGAAGTAGATGCTTTATGGAAGAAATTTGTTGAAAGCTATTTAAGGAGCTAAGTGTTAGAGATCAAGAATCCCTTTAATTCAGAAACCATCCCTTGGGTTGGACCCCATAACACAGCAGTAGGAGGACATTAGAGATCAAAAGAAAAAAAATTGTATTCTCTAACGAACCTAGTAATCATGGTCCACGGGAAGGAAGAATGAAAATCCAGGAGTACTCAGAGTTGGGATAAGGGTTGAAGACACTCTATTAAGAGACAACAAAAGGAAAAAGGAAAATTGCACTGAAGGGTCCATCAAAGGGCTTTTGTAAGGGCCTCCTGAAAGGCCTCATGATAAAAAGGAAACTGGGCTGGAAATTTAGAGGAAGGTGGAAACCAAAAGATACAGTCAGCTAAAGCTTTCACACATGCACACATACACACACACACACACACACACACACACACACACACACACACACACACAACCACTACAAGAATGGTAACTTTTTATCAGCTTGCTTTGCTCTGTAAAGAGTGAAAAAATAGCAGGAAAGTTTTCTTCTTTTTGTTGCCCTCCCTCTCATCAACCTTCCTCCCTTCCCCTGTTTCCACCAAAACATGTGTAAGGAAGAGGTAAACAGCATGAGAGAAGCATCTCCTCTGTCCTCTTGTCACGTGGTCCAAATAGACTCTGAAAGTAGCTGATTCAAAGAATCAATGATCAAAGCATCATAGTAACAGGGCTGGAAGGGTTAGAGTGTAGGTGTCTTCTAATCCAGCTCACTCATTTTTTTTTTAAGTTTTTGCAAGGCAATGGGGTTAAGTGACTTGCTAAAGTCACTACAACTCACTCATTTTGCAAATTTTGAAACTAAGGGGCGGCTAGGTGGCGCAGTGGATAAAGCACCAACCCTGGAATCAGGAGTACCTGGGTTCAAATCCGGTCTCAGACACTTAATAATTACCTAGCCGTGTGGCCTTGGGCAAGCCACTTAACCCCATTTGCCTTGCAAAAACTACCAAAAAAAAATTGAAACTAAGGTTCGGAATGGAAAAGGGTCCATGGTCATACAGGCAATAAGCACCAGAACTAGATATCTAACCCAGCTTTTTGGAAAATGCAAACCACACAAAACCCACTCAAAATCTTCAAACCAGGGGGCTCTAGGTGGTACAGTGGATAGAGCATCTTCCCTGGAGTCAGGAGTACCTGAGTTCAAATTTGACCTCAGACACTTAATAATTACCTAGCTGTGTGGCCTTGGGCAAGTCACTCAATCCCATTGCCTTGCCAAAAAAAAAAAAAAAACTTCAAACCAGGATCTCTATCTGCCAGAAATCAGTCTCTCATGTCTGGAGAAAGGAACCCCAATCATTCCTTCTTGCTTAGGCAACTGAGAAAAATAGTAAAAAAAAAAAAAAAAGAGTCTTCTAAATAGTTTTAGAGAGGAAGCCTGAAAGCAGAATTTGGAAATAACAAATAAATAGATAAATGAATGAATGAATAAATAAATAGATGAAAATCTGGGATCAGATTTTTCAAGCTAGAAGTGGCCTTAGACAACAGTTAGTCCAAAACCTTCACTTTGCAAATAAGAAAACAATCCTAGAGAGGAGGTGACTTCCCAAGGTCACAGAGATAGTAAATTGCGGAGATAGTATTGGAACCCATCTTCACCAACTCCAGGATCAGTGCTTTTCCAATGGTACCATGACAACTCAAGACAACTTTTCAATTTTAAGCCCTTCCAAAAGGATAATAAGAATACTAGGGAGAAGTACTACAACCAAAAGAACATTTCAAAATGGATGGAGATGCAAAAATAAGCCAGCACAAAAAAACTCTCATTTCTGAATGACTGAGGTCTTCTGTTGACCAAAAGCAGTTCACCAAAGATCTTCGAAATGGTTTATCAATTGTAGAGAAATCAATAGCAACATTATATACTTCATCCCTAAAATGAAGCCAAATGTGAGTGACTTAGAAAACATGACAAGCAAAGCTACTGGGCCATTCTGACAAATACCAGTTATCATTGTATAGAATTACAGGAAAAGCTGCATCTTTGCACATTTTAATGACGTAGATTCCAGATAAGAATTTACTGCAAACATAAAGAGAATTTGCCAAACAGGAGAGTGGGGAAAGATTCTAGTCCCCCCTGAAAATAATAATAATAATTAGAATAAGTTGCATCCTCCTTACTTTGAAAACCTGCATTATTTCATTGTGGATTGAGAGGATAGGTGGTCTTGGGAAAGTATGGCAGCTGAAGAATTTGAAATGCCCAATATATTTGAGATAAGAATTCTAAACATTTTACAATGAATACTCAATCTATTTCTTATTGTCTTATGCAAAATTTCTAAACCCTTCCAATTTCTCCCATGACCTAAAGTGGCCTTCCATTCAAAATCATGAATGAGAAACAGAAAGGAGGGGATTTCAGGCAGAGAGCACCGGATGCTTCATCAATACAATCAAAACAATGGGAAATAACAACAGTCTTAAACTGTCCCCTTAAAAATGCTTATTTGTGTTGTTCTGGCCTAAATGCTAAATTCTTCCATGGGTTTGTTTGGGGTTTTTTTTAAATATAAATTTTCTTTTCATCAGGAGAGCATGGTTCCTCATTGCATGCTATCTGAAGACTCTTGCAGGAATCTACTAAACTCTGTCACTCTCAGAATCACATTCCACATTTTCCATAACTAGCACACAAATGTCCAGAGAATGCATATTTCCATGATTTGGAATCAGGAACTCAATTGGAGAATTAAAAAATTTTGTTCTACCGAAAGACAAGGATAACTTTCCAATGATGGGATCAGTGCTCAGCAACTAGGACTTAAATCTGTTCCTAACTGAACCTCCTTGATCATTTCCCCCCATAGAAACCCTTCAAAACCCCTTCCTATGAAATAGTTCATTTTTTTTCAATTACATAACAGAGTTTTCCAGGATACTGAAGGTTATCAGATGAGTAACATGCACCAATCTATGTCCTTACTAAATATACCGCAGCGTGTGCACATGTATAGATATAACCAAATTGCCTAAAGATGTGAGACCTGATAACAATCCATCAGATATACACATCCACACATGCTCATTCCTGTGCTGAGAAACAGCTGCATAAGGCCCTGGAAAGAATACCCCAATAGGAATTCAAAGCCCAAGTGTTCTTGTTCCTTCTCAACAAGAATATTGAAATGAATCCAAACAGTTTCATTATCACAGTAACTCTGAGCCCAAAGCTGTACTGGACAAATGCTCTCATCTGAGCCCTCACTGCTGAGATAGACCAAAATCTCCCTCTTGAATATTCTCTGTGAGGTTTCATGTTGGCATTGATGGGGAGCCTGCTCCTCACTACTCCACCCCCTCCTCCCAGCCCTTGACATATCTTAGTGATGACTGAAGGAGAGGCAGCCTGTTGAAAGGTACAGTTTCATTGCAGAGACAAATAATAATAAACTGCAAAACTGTGCCTGTTGCTAATAGGTGAGGCATAACATATTTTTGAGCTCTTTGTCCCAAACTACAGAAACTGACTCAGAGGAGAATTCACCCTGACTAGGATGGGATTTTTGGGTGATATAATACGCAAGACATGATATTGGCTGGGAGCACTATTATTAAAGAGAGATTAAAACAGCTGTACATTATGCTGCAGCACTCGCGCTTCCCTTTACAAACAGACGGTCCTGGATTACAAGAAGCACTTGACCACCAACCAGATTTAACCAGCTGGGCCATATTCTCCTAGGCAATGCCTGTTGACCTCCTCAGTCGCAGCTGCTCAGATGAAATTCTCATTAGACAACTTATTTTCAGAAGCCAAAGGACCCTCTGATTAAATATATGTATTTAGACATAAAAAAGTCTTTTTAAAAGTACTCATTTTCTGACAAGTGCTGCTTATGATAGGGCCCAGCTATACTGGAAACAAGAGCAGGCGATACAAGGAGAAGGAAAATTCATCACTTAATCACAGCTGAAGTGTTGGAGACTAGAAAGATTTTAACCTGGAGCTCTCAATCAGAGCCTTGCTGCCCACCCCAACCAACTTTATTAGAATAACAGCTGCTTTAAAAGTTAGATTTTTTTTTTCTTTCTTTTCACGGAAGAATTTAAATTGTCTGCATTAGGTTCCTATTCAAGACAAGATCAAGCTTACATTGAAACTTACTACTAGGCAGCTTAAGGCACAAACCTGCTGCCAAGGGTACTGCCTTCCAAGAAAAACACCTCCAGGAGGAACAAGCATGTGAGGGAGGTAATACAAGTATTATTAATCCTAACTTAGTGACTTGCCCAGGGTCACACAGCTATTACATATCTCAGGCAGGAACAGAGCCCAAGTTCACACACACACACACACACACACACACACACACAAAGAAAATCTCTCTCCTTCAAATATCTTTGTATTTATTTTGTATACAGCTTTGTGTTTGAATACCAAACCCACCACCTAGCTCCTGTAGAACACAAGCTTCTTGAGGAAACAAGGGTACTTTTTTTGTCACTGTTAGATGTTTACTGGACCACGGTTAATTCATTTGCCTAATACCAAAAAATGATGCTTTTTTTTTAAGGAAGCCTTTTCTAGAGGAGATAACTAGCTAACCATTGAATGGTGGGTTGATTCTTTCACTTGGGCAATTCAAAGAATTTAGATTAGGAAGACATTTTAAAGATAGGTCCAGTCTGGCATAGGACACCTAGTTGGTGCAGGGGGGTAGAGAGTCAGCCCTGGAGTCAGGAGGACCTGAGTTCAAATCAGACATAGATACTAGTTATATGACCCTGGAAAAATCCACTTAATCCTGTTTGCCTCAGTTTCATCATCTGTAAAATGAGCTGAAGAAGGAAATGAGAAATCACTCCAGTATCTTTGCCAAGAAAACCACAAGTGAGGTCACAAAGAGTTGGACATGTCTGAAACAACAAGAAAGGAAGGAAGGAAGGAAGGAAGGAAGGAAGGAAGGAAGGAAGGAAGGAAGGAAGGAAGGAAGGAAGAAAAGGGAAGTGACTTGTTCAAAGTCACATAACAATCAAAGAGCAGAACCAAGATATAAAACTAGAAAATCTAATTCTAAACCTACACTATTCCCTATTGAGAGACAATATTAAATTCAAGTATGAATCAAAGTCAAGTCTTAAAAAAACAGTTTTTGTAAATAATCCTTTCTCCAGTCTAAATTCTCCCTTTTTCATCTAAAAAATAATGGTTTGAGGGCTCAATGAGCTCTAAGGCACCCTCCAGCTCCAACACTCTTTTATCCACTTTTCTTGATTCATTATTGAATGGAATTAGTGTAAGTGGACAAATAAGTGAACATTCTACTCTAGTCTATTTTAAAATAAAAGTGACTCAGCAATACAAAAGTAAACATGAGCAAAGATACAAAGGTAAATGCAATTCCAAAAAAAGGCAGATCAGCATTTTGCTGAAGTGGGGTACCCATATCTTTTGATACTCTATTAAATTCTCCTCTTCCATTAATTTAGCAGATATTTAAGTCAACTCTCTGTCACGTACAAGGTTTACAGGAGCATACAAAGACCTATAAAGTTTAATTCTTGCCCTCAAGACCTTAAAGTTATATAGGAAAGATACAATAAATGCAAAATTAAACATAACACAAGATTGGATGTGACATGTACCATAAGAATGGCACTGAGTTCCATTAAAAAAAGACTAATATGTATTTCTTTTTATTGTATTGTTATATTATCATTGTTGCTGCTCAATTATTTCAGTCATGTCCAATTTTTATGATCCCATTTAGAATTTTCTTTGCAAAGATACCAGTGTTTTTCCATTTCCATCTACAGCCCATTTCTCGGATGAGGAAATCAAGGCAAACATGGTTAAGTGACAAGCCCAAGGTCACATAGCTAGTATATATCTGAGGCTGAATTTGAATTCAGGTCTCCCTGACTCCAGGTCTGATGCTCTATCTAATGCTCCACCTAGGTTTTTTTTATAAGAATATTAAAATATCTTAATTTTTGAGATCCAATTATCTGTGCTTTGAAAATACAGAAAAGAAGCCATTTTTTACATCAGGGAAAATACTAAGTCCCTCCTTACTGTCAGGAAATTCTAATCATAAAACTATTTTTTTAAATCACTAAAATTCTGGAGAATTAAACTATTCTTTCAATGACAACTAAAGAAAAAGGAAGGAAGGAAGGCATGAAGGGAGAAAGAAAGGAGGAAAAGATATTAATACATCAATTATCCAGAGATCTTTGATCTAGAAACCTCAGCTCTCTTTAACTCAGTCAAGAATCAAGAAGAATGACAAGCAGCTTTAGTGCCCTGAATCTTAAAACTTTTACTTCTGAGCCCAGAGGTCCATTGCCTTCTCATATTTTAGTCATAGTCTCTCAGAATTTGTTTGTACTTATTTTACACACAATTCTATTGAGTTCAATTACCTGATTTTCCAGCCCACAGTAAAGCAGGGTGAAGTGCTAGTCAAGATAAATATGACAGTGACAAGATGTTAAAGCTGGAGATGTAAATAGGAAAAGAGAAAAAAGAAAAATGACAGCCCAGAAGTCTGGGGTCATTTAGTGACAGAGTAAAGAGACCCACATGCTTGCTTCACTCATCCCTGTAAGTATCATTGCACTGCAGACCAGTCCAATAATTGATACTTAAAAGGATGATCCTGGGTTGCCAAGAAAGAATTACACTTAGGTTCAATGTTAACTACTTATTAAGACAGTGAAGTATGTGACACATTTTAAAAAGATTTTCACAAAAAAATTAGTTAAAATTTGGCTCAAAGTTGGATACTGAAAGGATTAAGGTTCTATAAAATTCCCTTAAACAAAATCTCTCAATGGGCAATGATAGATAAATGAAGTTTTTCAGTACTAAACTTAAGTGATTAGCAATAAGTCCTAAGCTGTTTATTATCCTGTACTTTTAAGCCTAGATTCTTTCAGTTCTTAAAATTAGACATTGCAAAAGTTAAACTGTATACTATCATCCAATTCTGTGAATAAAATATCATTTATCTTATTCAATCAAAACAAACCTTGTTAAAAAAATATATTTTGTTTAAGGCACTGAAAATAGACAAAATGAATAAAAGTTGCCTTCAAGAAGCTTAGAAGCTGCTAGATTTCTATAGGATTTAGAACAGGGAAAGATCTTAGTATCTATTTCATAATCCAACCACTCCCCTCATTTTACAAATACAGAAACTAAAACCTAGAGAGCTCAAGTGACTTCCCCATAGATCATAGAGGAGGCAGTTAGGAGAGTTGAGATACGAACCTACAACTTTGAACTCCAAAGCCAGTCATCATATACCAACAATATACCATACTGCCAGTATAATGGTATGATATACATAACAAACATATCCATGTTTTTTTGGTTGAATCATTTTTTTAAAATCACTCCCTTCTGATTCTGAAATTCTATAATTCTGCAAAGGTTGATGAGTCTCATTTGCTCCTCTGAACCTCAAGGATTAATTAGGTTAGAACTGAATGAACCCTTCAGTGGATGGGAAGCTTTTTCTGAGCATTGTCAGAACTTAAAAATTAATCAAAGTTAGAGGTAACTAAAATGAGGAATTTTTGGACTGAAGACAAACCAACTGATATTTAATTTTTAAAAATCTGATTTTTCTCAAAAATAAAATTAATTGTTGAAAAAGAAAAGGATATAAATGGGGAAACAATTCAGCTGGAAAAATTTCCAAAGTAAGTTTTTTTTTTAAGGGTGAGGCTTAAAACTCTCAATTTGTTATCATAAGCACAACATAAAAAAGCAGAAAGTTTTTGAAAAACAGAGCTATCTGCTTAACACTCCTAATGGATCACAATCTGCCATCACCATGGTAACCTCTGAATAACTTTTTTTCCCCAGCTATTGCCAATTATGCACTTCTCTGGCTCTTGAAATCCCACACATTTTTTAAGGTCTGGAATCTTCAGAAGAAAAAAAAAGGAAGCTGTCCCAGTCTTATTCCATACATACCCTCCTGCTCAGTCCGGGTCATCTCTTCCAACTTCTTCTGTTTCAATGTGTCCACTACGTCTGCCAAGCTCCCTTTGCGGCGCTCTGGCGTTCCAAAAGTGACACTGGTCATTATCTCTCGGTCCCGACCCCCGTCGTCAGGCTTGTGTGGTGAGGTAGAGGTATTTCGGAAGGAATAGAGGGAACATAACTTAGTATTCTCTGATTCCTGCAAGAAAACAATTTTTAAAAAAATTAGGATGCTGGGCTACCCCACTTGCTTTAGGATAAATTCCAAGCCCATCGTATGAACCCACGTAGACGCTAACATTACAAATACTGAGCAGGCCAAGGAATATGTCATTTTTTTTTCTTTTCCTAAATAATGGATAAAATTATAAAGAGGCAACTGTCAAAGTAATTTACCTGCAACTACAGACACAACCTGGGTGTATCTTCAAAATTGTAAACCAGGTTCAGTGTTGCGTAAACCTAGTTTTGAAACAGGCATTGCAACTTCCTACTCATTTTACACGCTTCTGTACAGAATGTTTCAGATACAGTGAATAATGATTGGGTTTGTGAAGGTCAGATTTTTTAAATTATTTCTATTGGCTAAAGTCTTTCCAAGGTTTCAGATATGTGTAGATCACAAAACATTTATCCCCTACATTTAGTAGCAATAAGAACATATCATATTTAAGAGTTCATAAACATTTCTAGAAGAGGAGAGTAGGCAAGAGAGGCTTTAAATTATTTTAGAATAATTTTCCTATCATGGATAAGCCCTAAATAACAAAAACTGCACCACTTCTACTCCCCTCCAAAAAAAATCCAATCCATGTTCACCCAAATACTAGAACACAGGACTTAGAACCTCTGAGGTCTCTTCATTTCTAAATCTATGATCACAGTTGTTCACATCCTTTACCAAAGGGCAAATTTATCATAGAAATATTGACACAGGAATTACTTCATAGGACAGAAGTACAAATGAGTTACTAAACAGGTAGGAGGGAGGGTCCATCAGTGGAACACTGCAGTACAAAGCTGACAATGAAAATTGATAAACAACTCATAGAGACAGGAAGGAGATGTTTGTGTCTTTGTTTTTCCAAATCAGGACTGGTAGTTAGAAGTAATTACAATTTAGCAATAGTTATTCTCTTCTGCCGGATTCTTGTCATTAATGTCTCTGTGTGTGCTCTTTGATACTGTAAAGGCTACAAAGCCCTGAAGAGATCTTAGCGAGGAGGCACCCCCACATTTTACAAAGGAGGAAATTGAGGCTTAGAAGGGTTAATTGACTTGTCCACAGTAGTATAGATCTCTATAGTGTGAAAGTTCCCAGGAAATCTGATACTGTATAAGAAGTTGCTTTCTAAAGATTAGCCCAATGTCTATCTCCCTTTATCCCAGTAATGCTAAGAGGAGGAGAGCAGTGGGTTAGGAGCCACAAGAAAGAATGAGAGAATGAAAGGATAAAACGAAGGGAAACAAAAGAGAAAGAAAAAATCATTTCCCTCTAGGCACATGTCCTACTACCTTGTAGCTACCATGCTACATTCTCCGAAAGAGAACCTCCAAAGTAGGCATAATTCAGTGTGGAAGGGGAAACACTCAGCATTCCCTATACTGCCCACTGACTTAGCTGGCTTCCTTATTTCAAAATTGAGCAGGGAAGAAAGAATACTAGATTTGAAACAGAGCTCAGGTTA
Source organism: Macrotis lagotis (assembly GCF_037893015.1). NCBI lineage: Eukaryota > Metazoa > Chordata > Mammalia > Peramelemorphia > Peramelidae > Macrotis > Macrotis lagotis. Next base: position 234,881,606 of record NC_133660.1, on the reverse strand, counting down.
GAATGAATCCTAGCTCATCCACTTGTACAGTGTGAGACTTTGGGCAAGTCATTTAATTTAGCCCTCAGTTTCCATATCTGTAAAATGGAGATAATTCTTGTGCTGTCTACCTCATTGGACTGTTGTGAGGAAATGTGTGATGCTAAAGGTTACAAAAATGAGTTACTATTCCTGAAAAGCAGTAGGACATAAGGTCAGGAAGAGTTGAGTTCTTTGATACAGATACCTATAACTATGGCAAGAAGCAAGTCATTTAACGTCTCAGTGGGTTTAGTCATCTCCAAAAGAGTAGAGGCAGAGAAATAGCTGATCCTCCTTTGAGGAGAAAGCTCTTAAGGAGCTCTGAACACTGAGGAAATCTTAAGTCTGAATGGATGGATGAATGAAATGAGTGAATGACTAAATATAGACAGAGGGAAGGAGAGAAAAATTATTATAGCTGGTGTGTCATTCTCCCTTTTCCTCAGGATGATAATTGATTGGAAAAGAGAATTTAGGAATTAGAGGAAAGGATTCTTTCTTTCCCTTTGGTTCTAAGGCATAAGCATTCTCTGGTAGATATGGCAAAGCATTTTGGTTTATATTAGACTTCTAAAGTGAAAGTTGGTCCAGATTAATAATCACTGTGTAAATACTGCCTTTTAAAAAATAACTGTTTTAAGACAAAATTGCAAAGGAAGTCTCAACCTTCATTGGTAAAAAGAAGTTTCCTTATTTGGAGGTTCCCTATAAAAATGCAACCATAGGTCTAGTCCCTTTGCCTGTTTTAAAATAAAATCTACTGGTGCATTTTGTCTTTATTATCTATTTGTAAAGTTCTTTGCAAACTGTAAAATGATATATGAAGGCTAACTATCATCATCATCACTGATTCTGGATATACCATACCATCCCTATCCTAAAATCAGGCTTTCTTTAAACAAAGAAAAGCAGCTCAACAAAAATACCTGCTACTATGGTATTCTTGAGAGGGTATTAAAGCTGCGGTCTTAAAGGTACTCCACCTTCTCCCTTTTTTCCCTAAACTTTCTGCTGAGATGACAGGATTCCTGACCTATTCTTCAGGACCAATATTGACTAATGCCTATTCATGCCATTTCAAATGGCAAGGCATTCTCATCTTATGTTTAGTAAACCAAATAACACTGAGCTAATTATAAGGCATCAAAAGGCTCAATTCCAAGTTATGGTAGTGAGAATCTAGAGATTACCTTTGCTAAAAGACCCCAGTGAAAAGTTCTCCATCATTAAGATGCAAAGACTACACCAGAAGGGACAAGGCAAATTCAAAGAGCTAACAATTGGCATAGGTGACCAGTGATCAACATTAGTACATTATGCAACCTGTCCAGAATGGTTCATCATTGCCACCTTGGGACCAGAGGGCATCTGACTGAATACATATGGCTTTTCCCAAAGGGGAAACCACCAGAGAGTAACAAAATATGACCAAGATATCATCCCAATTAGATGACACAGTAAAAGTGGCTGAAGTTTAAATCCATCCAAATTACCTGAGGGCTCTTTAAGTGAAGGGGGAAGGGGGGAACCACAATTCTTGCCCCCAACTTTTATACCTTCTGAATTATAATGAACATGAGGTCTTTAAGTACAAAAGCTGATGGAAATCTTTAAAGATGGACAGATAAACTTATCATTTCATTTGTTTTGTTTTAGTTTTGAAGGGAAATATTCCCTGGGATTTCAACTAAAATAAAGAGATAAAAGTCAAGATTATTCGCTAGTCATCCTCATAAGAAACAAGGCGGAACTGTTGAACTGTCTATGTGATACTTTCACAGGGACCATAATTGATTGTATCGGGAAGAGGCAAGGCAAGAGAGTCAAAGCCACCACTTATCAGAGTGGCTTTCTCTGGATGGTTGTTTTCCCCTGGGTTGTTGTTCCCTAGACTGTGTGCATCAGTTGTTTTTATTACCAATACTAATACTTACATAGTGTTTTAGGGCTTTCAGAGTTTTTTTACAAATATTATTTCATTCTATCCTCTGTTATTAACAGAATTTTACAGATTAGGAAACTGAGGTAGGCAGTTAAATGATTTGCCCAAGATCATAAAGCTCATAAGTAGCTGGGATTCAATTTGAATTCAGGTTTTCCTCAGTCTAGGTCCAGTGTTCTATCACTGTCAAATATCACAGGGTTAGTGGCATCTTTGACAATGCCTTGTGTCAAAAGTCCTGAAATCCATCAATTATTGGTTACAAGACCATGACAGTTGGAAAGATGGGAAATTCTTCATTAAACTCAGTAATTTTTTCCTTTCCTTCTCTTTTATTTATTTTTGGGGGAAGAAGAAAATATGTTTCCCTATTTTTATCCAATGGCCATTCACAGTTTAACTTGCCCTGTTTTTCGAATCTGAGCAGTTTAATAGTCTTCTATTTCTGGGGATTCACCATATTAGAATCAGACTGAACATGGAAACCTGCTTAGTTCAAAACCCACAAAGTCAACAGTCATCAGTGTTGACCTCCCCCAGCAAGGATCACTAAGCCATAAATATTTATTGATTGGTTCTGATGCTCTGACACAACAATTATAACATAAATGCCTCATAGTGATGGATTACACTACACCTGGCCATTGTGGATTTTAAAACAACATTTCTCCAAAGAAAGGCAATGAAGTAAGCATGTCTTAACATTGTAACATGGAGATGATTGAAAGAATTTTCATAATGTAAAAGGACACACCTCATTGTAATAAGATGGAATTTAAGAGAGATTATCTTTCTCCTTCCAAACTCTTATGAAATGGTGGCAATACTAAAACAGTCATCATGTTAAATGGCCAAGAATATGGCCATCACAAAGGCAGGGCCCAAGTAATGTGGAGTAAGGAGTTAAGTTAGGAAATTTGATTCTCTTTGTAGCTGATCCTAAGTCCCCTCCCATCCCACTCAATCTCCCATTCCATAAATCTGACAGGAAGTTATTTTTGTTTGAGGCTTTGATATTTTTTAACCATTAAAAACTGAGTTTAGGAAACAAAAGTCTTCAAGCCATTCCTAGTTTACACTCATCCAGGCCCAAAGTGAAGCACATACAGATTTGAGAAGAGAGTTCCAAAAGAACATTTCCCTCAGAAATCTTCTAGAGTGGATTACATATAACTTATGCTTGTAAAATGTAGGTGAAGAAGTCAAGAAAAAGCTTCCTTCAAATCACTTCAATTCACCATTTCGAAAAATTATTTATTCAGTAGCCACACTCCTTGTAGGGAGTCCTACACTTGGCTAGTTCTCAGACAACAGTAATTATCTGTCTATCACTAAACCTGCACTTGAAATTTTTCTAGCTTATAGTCTGCTGGAAGAGTTTAGAGAGCCCACAGTCAGCTTGAGGCCATGGCAAGACCTTGAAGAAATATTTGGTGGAGGCAAACAATTGCATGGCAGTACAGCACAAAAATGTGGTCATGAAGCTTTCACTTGAATACCTTCACTTGAAAAACTTCCTATGTCTGAAGGCAAGGCATTCTACTTTGGAGCAGCTGTATTTGTTAGAAAATGTCTTCCTTTAAGCCAAAATTTGTCCTTCTATAATTTCCACTCATAACTTCAAGTTTTACCCTCTAGGACTAAACAAAAAGGTGCAATCCTTCATTGCCCCTTAGATCTAACACCCCCAAAAAAGTGGAGACAACTGATCACTACTGATCACTATATTCTCCCTCAAAATAAGGAAGTCCTTTTCAAAAAGGACCATGGCATCAAGGAGGTGATGCCATGATATGCAAATGAAATGGATTCAAGTCAGAGAGAGCTATATAAAGTCACCAATCTTATTCTCTTCTCTGGAGTCATCTCCTGCAGAGGCTAGATATGGATCTGAATGACCAGGGATGTTCCTGGATATAATGGGAGTACTAGATTTTTTGGAGCTCAGGTTTGATTGAGACAATGCCCAAGACTTGGGTGAGGTTTAAAAGCAGAATCTTTTCTATCACATGCAGATTGCCTCTTGCCTCTGATAGAGTGTGACCGATCATAGGTCACACTCAAGACCCCCAGACAACTCTCAAAGACTATAAAATCTGCCAATGAGTTGTCAATATGTATTACTGGAATGTGTACCCACACTTGGAAGTATCTGGAAAGATACCTCCCTTTTATACTGCTCCACCAAAAAAAAGAAAAATCCCTGCAGCTGTTTAGAGTTGTCCATTTATCCCTCAGTTCATCATAAATTTACTGGACTCCATCTGAAAAAGCTTCCTATTCAACATTCAATAACACTCAACAAACATTCATTGTTCTTGCTCTGTACAAGATATTGGAACTATAAAGAAATAACTGGGACCATCTGACTTAGATCATCACAGTGGCAGAAATTCTAGAGTTCACTTAGCTTAATGTTCTCATTTTGCCAAAAAAGGAGTCTAGCTGAAGTCAACCTATGCCAACGAATTCAAGAAAACCCACTTCAGTCCAGGAAGAAGAATAAAATTTCATAGTTAAGGGTATGAGGGGAGGGATCAGGTAGGAACACATATCCTTACAGGCTATTTCTGATCTAGAGATCTCTAATAAGCACTTTGAACTTCTGCTCTGAGGACTTCTCTTGCCCTTGTATCCATCCCTCTTCTATCTCTCTTCCTCTTGCCCACCTGAACAGTTTTCAGTTATATAATATCAGTTCTGTTATAACAATTACTGGGCCTAGCCAAGGCAGCTAACGTGTTTTAACTCCAGACACACCCTTCCCTCTCAAATCTTGACATGAAACACTCTCAGAACCCACTGTGGTTTTGCCAAAGTCATGAGTTGCTATTTAGGAGCTGGATGAACAGGCAAGCTCTTTCTCAATAATACACTGGGGCAGACAGAAAGGGCACCTCTATGAAGGCAGGCCACTTGCAAAGCAGATAGACCCACAAATCTCTCTCCCCTTCATCTTGTTTCTCTTCACCCTTGCATCAGAGTATCATAAGTAAGAGACTCTACATTGCTTCTGATAGATTTAATGAGAATGATAGGTTTATTTGGAAAATGCTTCCAGTAAATTTTATATTACATTTCTTATTGCTCTGATCTAAGCCCATATGGATTCCAGTTCAAAGTAACAGCAAATGATTCCTTTTGTGAGCAAAGGAGGCCAGTTTGCTTAAAAATAGAAAAGGAAGAAAACTGGGCAGGAAAATAGAACCCAAGGTGGGGGACAGGGGAGGGGAAGCAGTATCTAAGTTTGCCATCTTTCCTCATGTATAATATTACCAAATAAACATTACCTAAACTATTTTACGAAACATCTAATCCTGAACTTTACAGCAAAAAAATTTAGGAAAGACAAATCAGCTACTGTCACATAAGACATGATCAGGGCATGATAAAAGATAAAGGCACAAGCTATACTAGGAAAGGCTTAGTGAAAAGATATACCAGTATTATAAAGTTTAGATAGATAGATAGATAGATAGATAGATAGATAGATAGATAGATAGATAGACAGTCACATGAATAAAACAATGAATATATTTGTTGGCTACGTTTTAAACCAGAGTTTATTAGCAATAACCCATTTCATTCACAGTTTATATCTACTCATCCCTGCTATCCCACTAACCCGGAAGAAATAAATTATAACTAGAACAAAAAAAAGTCATAGATGCAAAGGGTTGTCTTGAAAACATAACTGATCTTCCTTCCTGAGCATAAATGAAAATCTAAGACATTATTTCTGTATCTCAAATAGGACTGATCCTTGAGAACGTTGTAAGAGGTTTACTCAGATTCTTGGAAGCATGCTGGTACTTACAACTCAGATTTGAGTTATCCTGTGATGAGAGCATATGTTTACAGAATCATTTGCAATCACTTTATTAAATAAAAGTTCCCATTTTCCAGATCACTAATGAAACAGGGACAAATGAAACACATAAATGTTCATTTCTCATTTCTACATGATTGTAAAAGTTTATTAGCAAAGGTTTCTAATATATACTTTGAAGTTTAGAATATGACTTACCCAGGGATATTAATGGAACGCAATTTGTATTGCTTTTTGGAGAAAAAAAAAGCTAGTAGGGTCGTGGGAATGTGGTAATACCAAAATAATACTAACAAGGATAATACGCAAAAGAATAACTGTCTCCCCTCCCCCTTCCTCTTTAAAACTGGGTTAACACAAGGAATAATAGACTGAAGTTTTTTCTTCTTTTAAAAAAGGTTACATTTATCTTGGAAAGCAGGAAAAAACTTTTGCAAGCTGAAGACAATCAAACAGTGAGATAATTTGCATATCAAGGTAATTAAGGCACATTCATTAGAGTCGTTCAAGCAAGATTAGATATGTTCATGGAAGCAACAGAGGAGGGTCTCTCCTGCTTGATGCAGGTGGTTTGACTCAATAATCAGAGAGGGCCCTTTCAACCTGATCATCTGGGACTCTCTGAGTGAATGATGGAAGGTTCATTATGTTAAAGTTACCTTTATTTCAAACAGCCCTTTTCATGCCAAAATGGAAAGGGATTTTAAGGTAACAAACACAATCTCAGATTCTGATCCTCAAAGCAACACGATGCCTTCTTCCCTCATTCAATGCTGCTCTCTTCTCTGGGCTGACCCCCAAATAACTAGAAGGCACCTCAAAGCATAAGATCATCAAATATTAGGACTGGAATGGGTCTTCAATAGCAGCACATGGAGCACTGGATTTGTGGCTAGAAAGAAATCTTAGGGATCATCAAATCTAACCTTTCATTTTACAGATGTATAAATGAGGGCTGATGAAGATTAAGTCGTTTGCCCAAGGTCACACAGATAGCAAGCAGGAGAACCAGGTTCTTTGACTCCAAATTTTAATTCCAGCATCCTAATTCCCAATGCAAACCTCTTCACAGGTTCTTTACCTATGGGATCCATAGACAGAAGGTCTGTGAACTAGCGTAGGAAAAATAAAAACATTTTTATTTTCACCAACTTCTAATGAAAGTTTAGCATGTCTTCCAATTTTGAATGCAGGCAACAAATCACTGCACTATTTTACATTACTTGTGGCTTTGTCATCAATAGATATCACAGATATTTTCACAATACAATTGTTTCAGACGGCTTACAATATCATTTATCATCAGTACTTTTAAATTACTGGAGTTATTTCACTTGCTGCTAGATCACATGGGAACTCACAATCTTCCTGTCAGCAGGAATTGAATATTGGTCTTTTGTAATCCCACATAGTTTATTTTTGATGCATTTAAAAAGTTACTCTGAGAAAAGTCAAAAAACTTCACCAGATCCAACTAAAGGGGTAAAATCCATGTCACAAAGGAGTCTAAGGACCCCTGTGAAGGAGCCAACTGCCTGTCCACACACTTAAACCTTTTTCTTGAATAGCCTATACAAACCATTTTGATAAAACAATAGTATTTCACACCTTCCATAGACCTCCCACAAAGAAAAGTTTAATACTGTGTCACAGTTACTCTTCAATGATCACATGACACTCCCTAACCAAAATGTTGCTGAGGTGCCTGGCAAACTACATTGCTACATTATTAGGAACCATATTTTGTTACTTTATTTGTTGCTGGAAGAAATGATGAATTGAAAATGCATATATAGTCATCAGAAACCCCTCAAACCCCAATACAGAGGTAGTGCTCAGTTCTAACCATAAAATGACTTAATCTTTAATATCATTTTTTAAAAGGAAGTAAACAGAGGATAGTTTGGATTTATAAGTATACTTTTATTCAAAAAGAGCTTTTACTTTTTTGGGTGGATTGCACCAGTCAAAAGAAAGAAAGATGACTGGGCATGTTTTAGTTTTATTGGGCCCAAAGGATCATATCCCATCAAGCCCTGGTGCAATCATTGTGATATACATAGTGGGGGGCCAACACTATAAATCTAAATTACATAGTACTCAGAAAACCTGAAATCTGATTCTAGCTCTGCCACAGATTGTATGACCTTAGACAAGTCTTTTCAGCTCTCTGGTCTTTGGTTTCCTCTGCAAAGTGAGGAGACTAGACAAGATGATGTCAAAGGTCCCTTCTAACTGTAAAGTTAACAGTGCGATGAATCATATGCAACTATACATTTCTAAATAATTAGCAAGAAGTGACCCTTCTTCAAAGGCTGGAGATCCCATATATCACAAACCACACTAAGACCTTGTGTCAATGACTGCAGAAGGGCGGTGAGCAGAAGTAGAGGTCAACAAAGCCAGCATCTCTCGGATGCCCTGCAAGCAGAGAGTATACCAGCAGCAGTGGAGAGAATGAAGAGAAACAAGACATTTATGAGACATAAAGGTATCACATAAAACCAGAGCAAATGAGAAGAATATTGGCTGAATCCCAGCATAGATAATCCTTATAAACATGCAGGAATGTTGTAGGCTGTAAGCGAATGTCAGTAATATAGTACATTAAGAGATTCACATTACATCCAGTGCTCTGCTAGCCCCAACCACTGGATCTCATACAACGCAGACGATTAAAATAAAAACAAACCTAGCATCTCATCTCCCCAGTCTCCTTGAAGACATTTTGTGTACACAATTTTATTACACTGAACAAAGATACTAGGGTCTGATTTTCCTTGAGCTGTCAAAGTACAAAAGAAATGCACAAAGTCCTTGCCCAGATCTAGCGAAGGGTTAGATTTTCTCTTTTGGCGGGTGCTCAATATGCAGCCCACATAATCACATGGTAATGACTGGAGTGTGTTAATCAGCATGCATACCTGATTCCTCCTTGCCCAAAAAGAAAAAACAAAAAGCCAAACTATCTGGGAGCATGTTCTTCCTTCTCTGGAAGACACTTTAATCGGTATCCCAGAAAGGATAAGGAGGAAAAGAAGGAGGAAGAGGAAGAAGAGGAGGAAGAAGACTTTTCTCCACCAAGTACCTTTGTGAAAATTGACTTGTTAGTACAACTATGAAAGCTACAGGTGGAGTTTATTGTCCTCTCAAATAGAAAAGCAAGTGGTGCACAAGAGAGATACACAGTTTCATGAAAAATCCTCTATTTTTGTTCCACTAAGAATATGAGGGTTTCTGTTTTGTTATTTGTGAAGTTCAGAATAAGATCAAAATAAAATAAAAACAAACAAGGAGAATGCAAAATAAATTTTGTGGCATCATTTCAGTTGCATCATCACAGATGAAAAACCAGAAGCAAAGAGGATTAAATGACTTGCCCAGGGTCACACAGCTAGTGTCTGAGGCCAATTTTGAACTCAGAAAGAGGAGTCTTCCTGATAGATACCATGTTCACTGCTCTATCCTTGGAACTGCTCCTTCCCTTCCAAAATAAAATATATTAAATTACTAAGTTAATAATTTTAATTAAAATGAAATCAATTGCAAAATGAAGGGACTATTTGTGATAAGAACTGGGAATGCGGATGGGATGAGGAGAGGGACTTATACCAGCTCCATTAAAACAATATGCATTTAAAAAATATATGTATTTGGATTTTTTTTTAATTTGGGACACTTTACAGATTTAGGAAGTCTTTTGAGAACAGTCATAAGCTAGACATGTGAAAATACAAGAAATTAACTGAGGTCACTAAACAACTTTATTGGCTATTTAGTTATCTACACAATTATACTATCTTGCTGGTTTGTCATGCAAATTTTTTTAAATGCTTTTTTATATTGATTTCAAATGTTAATATGATTTTGTCACCTTAATTACTGACTCAGATGGGAAACAGAGGGGCTAGTAAAAATTTAAAGCTTTAGGCAGGGATCAGAGGATAGACCAGGTGTGTATTTCTGTTCTTTGTGTTATGTCTGGTGTGTGTGTGTGTGTCTGTTGTATGTATATGTCTGGTGTGTTTGTGTGTTTGTGTGTGTGTGTGTGTGTGTGTGTGTGTGTGTGTGTTGAAATCTCCATCTCAGGGGAATGGAGGCCACACTTCAGCTAGACAAACCCTTCTCCTTATTTCCACCTCTAACCCATCTAGTTTCCCCATCTACTTAGAAGAGAGGAAATGTAATCACCAAGCTTGTCTGCTACTCACCTGGTCTCTGGAATATCTTCCAGGGCCCCAAAGGACCAATCAGGGACCTTGAAAGGTAAACCTGAGTCAAGATTCAAATGACCTTTGGTTGGTTCCTGGGCTCAGCTGTGAACCATGAGAGGACCAATGCAGGATCTGCTAGGTCTCCCTGGGAGCCACAGGTACAATCCCCAGCAAAGGTAAAGAGAACAAACTGTACTTGGGAGCTAAGTAAATATCCAAACCTTGCTTACCATGGACAACAGGTCGAGCTTTTCAACTCTTAAACAGGGTGACCAGATTAAAAATCTTTGGAAAGACTGCCACAAAGTAAAGCATGGCTGACAAAAAAAAAAATAAAAGAGTTAGTTCATCCCTACTGAAAATCCTCGGATTGGGTTGTCAGGGAGTGTGACAAGACCCGATCCAGGAAACAGTCCAAAATCCACTCCGGGCTTTTTAGGACTCTGTCAAGTGAACTGTAGGAAACAGTTTGGAGTTGATTAGCAACTTGACTGGACAGAGGAGGAGGGGCAGAGAGACTAGATGCTGTTTGCAAGCAGAGAATCATTGTTCCCGACAGTTCTTAATTAATTAGGTATGTCAACACTCCTGCTTTTGCTTGCTCTCCATTGCCACAAAAGGGACTATTTATTTACAATGTAGCACTATTTATTTAATGTAAAAAAAATAATTTTAGCCTAACAGAAGCCAAAATCTTGTCCTGATCATCTTGATGCTGAAGTGATGATACTCTGAGCTTGGGGAGCGGGGAGCAGTGATGAAGCTCATTGACTAATACTGATGGAACTGATGATAGCATTGCAAACCAACTAAAGGCAGAATTGGGAGCCTTTGAGAGTTTGGATGGGGGGGGTCGGCTAGGTGGCACAGGGGATAGAGCACAGGCCCTAGAGTAAGGAGGACCTGAGTTCAAATTTGAACTCAGACTCTTAATAATTGCCTAGCTGTGTGACCTTGGGCAAGTCACTCAAACCCCATTGCCTTAAATAAATAAAAATTTTTAAAGAGTTTGTGTGGATACTTGTTATATCACACATCTACTGCACCCCCCCCCCAAAAAAAAGACTGCTGAAGGCAGGGAATGTTTCTTTAGGCTCTGTGTCCAGGCATTCATGAACACTGGATTGTTGTATATGGGGAAAATACATTGGGGTGGAGATCGACATAATTAATACTTGTCAAAATTAATTTAATTTTTTTGAGACAGTCTCCTTATCTCACCCAAGCTAGAAGTGCAGTGGTCACTTAAAGAAGTAGATAAATTTAATTGAATCTCTACCTTGATTCACAAACATTAGCACCAAGGCTTTAAAGCACATTTTACTTTGTCCCACCAACATTCACTGATACATATGCTCTGGTTCCCATAATTATGATACTCAGTCCTGACCCATATGTTCCTTTAAATATTCTTCCAACAACTCAAATCCAACATGTATAAAGGAAAACTTGTCATCTTCATTCCACTCACCTCTCATCCCCCATCTCTCTCTCTCTCTCTCTCTCTCTCTCTCTCTCTCTCTCTCTCTCTCTCTCTCTCTCTCTCTCTCACACACACACACACACACACACACACACACACAGTGACACATTGAGAGAGTTGTCAATCCTTCCCAACTCTCCCATGCAAGTAAATGACACCATCATCACCCACCAGCAACCATGAAGTTATCTCCAAATCTGTTCCTTCTTCTATTCCCAACTAAGAAGTTCCACTGGGTCTTTTTCTTCATGTCACAAATCCATTCCTTTCTTTTCATTTCTCTAATCTCCATATTATTTTAGGCCTAGAGATATTATTCCTGAATTATTTCAATAGAGATCCTGATTTTTAACATTGCCCTTCTCTCTGCATTATCCTTCACTCAGTAACTGCTAGGCTATAAAAAAAAAAACTCTTTTTAACCAAGAAATGCCAATGATCCCTCCTCTATGTCTACTTCATCACAACTTCTCAGTTTAACCTTCAACAAATTCCAAGAGTTACCTATTTCCATCTCCCTTGCTTCATTTCTAGCCTTTTCCTAAATTGATCACGTTGCTTTGACTCTTTTTTCCCCCTCTTCTCTACTACTCCTCTTCCATTTTCTCCTTCAAAACCTCCAGGAGACCATCCACTACAGACCCTGCCTGAGGTCATTGTCCTCCTTGCCTCTCATTCACCATTTGGCATGTTCTCACTGGAGAGCACACCATTCTGCACTAGCAAACTTTATTACCCTGAATAAGTATTCTTCAGTTGCTCTTCTCTGAATGTTTCTCTCTCCAAATAGATCACAAGGACACCTCTGACAAAAGTTACATTTTCTTTTTCTTTTTGGTCAAGGAATATATGTGTGTGCAAAGATTTGCTAATAGCAAGAATTCCATGGATATTCCAAGGAGCTTGTCAATGACCAATTTACAGTGCAAGATGCCCTAGAGATGGAAGGACTGAAGGAGGTATGGGGAAGACTAAGAAGAGATCATGGGTAAATCCAAAGGGGCAAGACCATATTTCCAAAACTTCTCCAGCACATAAGGGCACCAAAGCTAACTCAGGCTAACAAAAGTTTAGGGGTCTATAAACAGAAAACTGGGGGGGAGGGGATAGAATTATGGACCAAAGTTTGGATTTCAAACGGGTATTTGTCTCCCCATGTTTCTGCTGACATGAACTTTAGGTTTGCTTCAGCAATTCAATTCAACAAATATTAATAAAACATTTGTTTTCTGCTTGTTTATGATTTTCCTCTGGTGATAGACCACAGGTACAGAATGAGGCAATTGCTTTTCACAAAACAGATCCAGTTTGGTGATGCAGCTAGGACATCTACAGGCAGCCCTTCCCTATGCCTCTTAGTTCTAAAGCCTTCCCTCTATTGATTCTTTCCTGTCTTTCCTAAAGACAGCTTGCTTGTACCCAGTTAACATGTTGTCTCCCTCATTAGATTCTGAGCTCCTAGAAGGAACATTTTATTTTTGCTTTTCTTTGTTATCTCCAGTGCTTAGCACATGGAACAGCACATAGTAGGTGCTTAAGCAGGACTGGTGACTAGCAGAATGATAGAATGTTGCACTTAGCATCAAAAAAGCCCCAAGTCCTAACCTTGCCTCAGATTTAACCCACCTTTGGAACTCAGAGCAATCTCTCAGCCTCAAGTGCCTTGCCTGTAAAATGGAAGTTTATAACAACACCTGCTTTGCAGAATTGTTGGCAGGACTTTGCTATATAAATGCTAGATATTATTATAATAAATATAGTTCTTTGGTATAAAGTGGGTACTAAGAAGGGAAAGTTAGGGGAATATCGGCTATGTTGTGTTTTTTTTTAACCCTGTGCCATCTCAACTTTGGGAGATATTTCTAAGAAGGAGATTTTATTATCATTAATATTATCATTACAGCTGTTGCTGATGGTATTGTTGTTGCCACTTTTCTTACCAATAGGTGAGACTTCAGGTTTATAGGATTCAGAGCTAGAAGAAATCTTGGGCTTCTTTTAGTGCGATTCATTTCACAGAGGAGGAAGGACACTGAAGGTGAGGGAGGTAAATTAACTTGTATTAAAACATATGTATCTTAAAGAGCAGAGTCTGGTTTTGAACCCAAAATTTCTTTTGTGATTTCACAGAATCTAGGTTAACACCAAATCTTCCTTGTAATAGGGAGGGAGGGAGGGAAGGAAGGAAGGAAGGAAGGAAGGAAGGAAGGAAGGAAGGAAGGAAGGAAGGAAGGAGAGAGAAATAGCAAAGAGAAAAATAGTGGGAGGGGAGAGAGAGAATAAGTTTCTTCTGTGGTCTGTATGTTTGAAAACCAAATCTCTTCCTTAGAATAGAAGGTAAGAGTACTGCCCATGAGCACAGGAAATCACAAAAAGCATAGAACACTAATAAAAATGCATTACCAAAATCATCTTTAAAAAAAAAAACAGTGCTCCTCCCTCCATACCATTATTTCACAGGAGCTTTACCCAGAGTTAGAAGGATGAACTGCTTCAGAAAGAAAGTGAGGTTCATTTCACCATCCCATGGCACTTTTATACTTTACATCATTTTTTCAGAAGAATTAGATTAAAAGCCTACCCAAAATTTTACTTGGCTCTAACGTCACCCTCTGCAGTTTTCTGACCATTCTCTGAAACTTCTTGTTTCTTCTTCCCTCTACAGTTAAGTTAAACAGGCTGGTGATCCAATGCCTGCAATTTAAGTCATTGCAGGTCTGACGTTGCACTGGTTACACATTGCTGCATCTATCAAATGAAACGGGAGCACAAAGGGAATCTCCAAATGCAGCTGCTATTTCCCATTTGTTAAATCCTTTTATTACACCATATAAGTACACAGCTGGGAAATACTATAGAGTGGGAGTTAAGACAAAATATTTTGGCTTCCAGACATTCAAAATTCACAAAGGCCCCAGTGGAAAGCAATGCTTGATATCAAAAGGGAGGGAAAGTTTGAAAACATTTCTAGCCAATATGATTTTTTGATGATGATGAAAAATGTACTTATAGCTTTAATCTATATTACTATCAATTTTGTTTGATAAAAATTTTGGAAATAGCTGATTTCTTATGTACTTTTCTAATATTTAAAATGACAAAACAGTCTGCATTTCCAAAGTCTGCAGATAAATGACCAGAGCTGGGACTGCCCCCTGTCAAAGCAAAACTGTTGTATTCTGAGTTGTGGCAACATATTTTGCCTCATAGCAATAGGCAAGTCCTCACTCAAGAAGTATAACTTTGACTTTCTCCGATCTCAGTCTGCTAGTAGACAAACTTCCTGTTCAGGATTTTTATAAAATTTCTTTTTCTTTCAACATTTGGCTTCTTGACAACAAAATTAATGGCCACCTGCCATCTAGAAGGTACCATCATGAGAAATCAAACAAACAAGGCTCAAATTCAGAACCCACTCTCCTATGGAGAGCAAGTCTGTCACCATTTATCATTATCACTTATTATTCAAAATTCACTGGTTCCAAGACTCTCTGCTAGTGTTAAGGGCTCTCTTCCTTCCTTTCTTTTCTTACATGGTAGAGAGGAAAGAGCTCTCAATTTTGAGTGAGATGCCCTGAGACAAACCCTGACTTTTCTAAGAACTAGAAACTAGTATTCCTATAGTTCCTTAAATTTTTCAATACACTCTGTACTTTTTTATATTATTTGAGATTCACCTTATAAAGTGGGTGCTGTTGTTATCCCCATTTTACAGATAAAGAAACTAAGGCAGACAGAGGTTAAGTGACTGGGCCACAGTCACACAGCTAAGTAAGTGTCTGAGGCTTCTTGACTTCTTCAGTTCCAGAACTCTTTCCATCACTCTAGTCTAGCTGCTTCATACTACCTAAATGACTTTGGACAAATCATTCTCTGGATCTGAGTTACATCATCTAGAAAATGAGAGAATTGGATTAACAATCTCTAAAATCCCTTTCTTGCTCCCTCCCTCCCTCTCTCTTCTCCTCTTCTTCAAATCTCCCTCCCAGAGAGATCTGGCTGTCATTGACCTAGAGCAATGTGGAACCAAATGAGAGAAAAGGACCTTGGTAGTTCTATATCTCATCACTACATGTTCTCAAAGTAATCTGAGGTAAACTTCCAGAGCCTACAGTTTATTAATATGTATAAACCACCTGTAGGGCTGGGATCAGCCTCAGAGGTTTCATAATTCATTAGCTCTCAAGGCAGAGGAAGTTAAAGCAATGAAAGCTAAGAAATCAATAGAAGTTGGAGTGTTCTGACATGAAGTCTCCCCTAAATTGGACATGCAAGTGATAACCAGATGTCAGTTAAGGCCAACCTGTTGTAGATATTCTCCTAAGGCTGAAGGGAAAAGAATAACAGTGACTGGAGTCCTGCCATTTCTCTTTTGCTTTGTGGGTGCCTGGTGATCCAATCATCCAATTTTCTAAGAGCACAATTGACTAAGAAAGTTTGTGTCTGATCTTCGGTCAACAGAACTGAATGTGTGAATCCTGGTCTATTGGCCTTTCCCTCCTCCCCACCTTTAATTAAGATGAATGACAATTTTCCAGAACTTTTTATATTACATCACAAAGATATTTTTCCCTCCATTTTACCAATGAAGAAATTAACTCCAAGAGGCTGAGTACAACAGATATTCAATCCACTATGCTTTTCTAACTAACTGCCTAACCTATGCAGAAATATTCATCTTCTACTTCCCAGTGATATGCCTCACCATAGAGAAGAAGGACTACCTATAGGGATATCTATTGAGATGTTTCCTATTTACTATAAGACTTCAACTTCACCTAATTTGGAACTATGCCCAAAGAAAAAATAAAACTGGGTATACCTTTTGATCCAGCAATAACACTACTAGGTCTGCATCCCGAAGAAATCATAAGAAAGGGTAAAAAGCCCATATGTATAAAATGTACAAAAATATTTTATAGTAACTTTTTGTAGTGGCATAGAATTGGAAATTGAAGGGATCCATCAACTGGGGAATAGCTGAATAAATTATGATATATAAATGTGATGCATATTATTTTTCTATAAAAAATCATGAATGACTGGACTTCAGAAAAGCTTGGAAAGATTTGCATGAACTGATGCTGACTAAATCTAGCAGAGCCAGAAGAATATGCTACACATTAACAGCAACATTGTATGATGATCAACTTTGATAGACTCAGCAGTATAATAATCAAAGACAATTCTAAAGGACTTATGATGGAAAATATCATCCACATTCAGAGAAGGAACTGGAATCTGAATGTAGACCCAAGCATACTATTTTCCATTTAAAATTTTTATTTCATGCTTTTTTTTCCCCCTCTTGTGGTTTTTTCTTCTTTGTTCTGATTCTTCTTTTACAGCATGTTGAATATGGACATATGTTTAACATAGTTAAAATATATAACCTATAATACATCATTCTCTGCCTAGGGGAGGTAGCAAGGTAGAGAGGAAGAGAAAAAAATGCGGGACTCAAAATCTTACCCAAAAAATGATTGTTGAAAATTATTTTTACATGTAGTTGGAAAAATAAATATATTTTAAAAGGGGAGGCAAGACTTCAGCTTTGCCCAGAAAAGTTCATTCCCCCATCTATAAAATGACAATACCACTAGACCTACTCCTGGCTAACTGTGCCACAACCTGGGTGTGTCAGGAACTAACTCATGTCTCTAAAAATAAGTGAAAATGTGAGCCATGTTGAGTCCCAACTCTATTGAATATGGGTGCTGTTATTATCAAATAGAATCACTTCATTTGCCTTCAGAGGCACAGCACAAAAGTCAAAATATAAAAGGCCTGGTGAGAGACAATATGACCCAGGGGACTGAATGAAGAATGACTTTGGTCTTGGGAGACCTGGACTGGATTAGAATGCCCCCCTCAGAAAATGACCAGTGATATCATCATGAGACAAGGGTCTCAGCTTCCTGGACTAAAATGGGAGGATAATGCTACTTGAGGATAATCTTCCACCTCAGGTTTTCCATAAGAGAAATGTTTTATAAACCTTAAAATATCATACAAAAGCAATTATTAGGTATCATAGGAAACCAGTGTTTTCTAAATTATTCTGTTTCTTAAGATTTTAAAAGGAAAGTATGTATCCCCATTTATTAAAAAATAAACAAAAAGTCAAAGATACAGAATGAGGACCACAATTTCTAAACTAATGAAAAATATTAGGCATCAGTCACTTTCAAATACTTAAAAACAGAACATCTTAGATTTAAATGTGGTAATGAATTTCTTCCCATGTTAATTGATAGTGTCTGTTTCGATAGCTGGAATTGGTGTTTAACCTCAGAAAGGCCTGCTGATATATGGCATGAATCTGCAGTTGTTTCTGCCTCTGGCAAAACAACTCCAGCCTGATGGAATGATACTCAGGAGCTTTCTGTGTCTCTTTTAAATTAATACACAGGTACATGAGCTAGAAATGCTTCATTATAAATCAAATATGACCATGGAAGAGTATGATAAATACCTGCATCTCCTCACTAAAGATCTATTCTCCATATGACCTCATTCCCATACATATGATTACTTAGTGAGATTACCCAACATGAATCCACAGCCACACTTCATCAGACCATTACTTATATTGTGATTGAGTCTACCTACTCCCTGTGTATGGAGGGAAATGAGCACACCCTTCAGAACTAGTGAAAAGCTGTTGACAGGTCAAGCTTGTCCTGCACCTCAGTTAAATATCAAACACCCTCCTGTCAAACATTGTCTGGTCTTCACCACTTATCAGCATTAGAATAACTGCATGCATGAGAATGTTCTGGTGGTTGTATAAAATGACCAACATTTCTAACTTTTCCTTGAAAGATTCATGCATCATGGTTGACTTGAGGACAAGTGTCCTGGTTGCAGACTTACCATTCTGTGCTGGGCTGAGATTACACTGTCCCAGTCAGCATCTTGTTGAATGGTGGTGACAAGAGTTGGTAGCTCCTCAGAGTGAGGTTTGTTGTGCATGATAGGGTGAAGAGGCAGGTGGGAGGTCACGTGCTGGTCACTGCTCTCTTCCTTTTCCCGAGCGGACAAATCCTGGGTCATCGCTTCCTCTCCATCAGCTGCACAAGCAAATGGAGAGGCGGCTTGCTTGGAAGACATTCTTCTGCAGAAGGAAGAAGGTGGTGCAGATCAGTATGGACTGTTGAAGTCACAGGAATAAAACTTACACATGTTCTAATCTTGATCCTACAGACTCCCAATGGGCCCAGGGATAGAAGTTACGAAAGAGCAGATTCCATGAACTTAAGAAGGGAAAAGAAATCATTACATCTTTATTTCAATACAACTGGTTTTCTTTGTCATCCTATATTCTGAGGAGTCCACTTGTAACGTGTACTCTAACTGGTGCAAAGTAGGTACTTAACAAAAACATATTCATTGATTGATGGGCTAACCCAACATGTATAAGCCATTTCTCCCAATTGTAAGATGGGCATTTACTCAGGAGAAAAGGGAATTCAAGTTTAGCTATTTCCTTTCAAATCAAAGTAGCAAGTCTTCAATAAGCAGACTCTGATGGAGAAGGCACTGAAGTTAGAAAGATAAATGAAATACTCCTTGAGCCTGGAGAAGCATATAGTTTCTTCCACTTTATGACCTAGAGCACATTATTGAAACTTTCTGGGCCTCAGTTTCTTTATCTGTAAAATGCCAGCATTGGGTTAATTAACTCCCAAGGTCCTTTCCAAATCTAAAGCTATTGTATTATATAATGTGAACGGGGATGTAGAAGGAATGCACCCTATATATGGATAAATGACTACAAAATGCCTGTCCTTTCCTTGGATAACTACTGCACTTTCATCAACATTCTTCCAATACTTTATCTTCTCTCCAAGCTCCAATCAATCCACAAGCAGGTTTTTAAGGAACAGTTCTGGAATTTGTACCCATCTTCCCCCAGTGTCCAAATTAGTCAGCTGTGAGCATGATTTGAAGAATCCAAAGGCCTAAATTCCTCCAATAGCCTTTGTAAGAACCAAATTATAATCACAGAGAAAGGAAGTCTATGCAGGGCCCTCAGGAAATTTAGCCAGGGAAGTAAATAATTTACTAAGGAAGTCCTAAGCAAATCAGATTCTTGAGTTATGATTTAGTTTGTGGTTCCTATTAATGAGTTCTATGCTTAATGCTTTTTGAAGCCAATCTGATTCTTTTCCAAAGATTTCCAAGATATTTACATGTCAACTGCTATAAAAGTTTAAGTGGCATATTGATTGATTGGCTGATAATGTGTGATTAGTCTTAAGGCAATTTTGTACCATTTGAGTTGAGTGCCTGAAATAATTATATTTCCATTTTATATTAGATAGTACATACAAGATACAAAGCATTTTCAAGAATCCAGTGAAATGAGAATAGTTAAATGACTGCTGTGAATAATATTTTTTAAATCTGTCCTCCAAACAAATGACTGAATATTCATTTATTCATATATCCAAATATAAATATATTGACAACTTTTATCTGATACCATTTGAGGAGTCAAGTTGATAAGGAGATACAATGTCTCTCTCTGTCCTGCCCTTTCAGATAGTAAAAGAACCACAGTTATTCAAATGAATTTTTTAAAAATGCAATAGCACTTTATTAAAGAGAGAAGGATTTTCTTAATTTCACAGATGAAAGTAAATCAGGAAACCATGCAAACTTAAGAGGCATGACATCTAATTTTTGGAATTGCTTTAAGTTTCTGACATCTTTAGTATGAAAACTGCTATGTAATGAAAGGAAGAAGATCCCCCACCTTAATTGCTCTTTAACATTAATTGATTTCATACCATTTTTTAAAAAATGCACAAATCAGTTAACATAGGAAACCACATGAGCATTTTTCAAATTAGCAAATCATTAACTTGCTAGTACTGTTTCTACAGACAAATAAATACTGATTAAAGGGTCTAGAAATCTGAGATTAACAGTTAAATTTACAAATCTGTCACATGCTTTCATGAATATTGCAGTGAAGGAAATATCAAGTGCAAAGAAAAATAATTAAGTTAATTCCAATTTAAACAGTAGTTTTTATGTAGCAGCCCATGTTTCACATAGGATTTAACAGCTAATGCTAAATTTCTCACAATTAATGAGGGGGCTCAGATTTAGTATCCTACAGTGAAAAAAATTAATATAGGATCAGCTAATCTAATTATGCATAGTTCTAAATAAAAGTAGTACAAGCTCTGAAAGTACTTTGAAGCATATTAAAATGTGAGTACCTGTTTATAATAACTCTCCTAAAAATAAGAATAAAAATCCTTATTAAAATTGGAACCTAGAGAACAACAGGAAGGTGACTCAAAGGAATCTATCTATTTCCCCAGAGGAGAAAGGTAGGAATTGCCAGTACAAGTGTTCTCAAACCAAGAAGTAAAATAAGACAGATGTGCCTAGTTTGACTAAAACCAACCAATAGGTAAAATGTCCTTGAAAATACTACAGAATCTAGAGTCTCTCTCTAGATTTTTCTTCTTTTGATCCTCTGAAACATGATCACTTTAAAAGAACTGTGACTCAAGTTTCTTATGAAATTGCTACAGACAAGAGGGAAGTTTTCATAGATTGGATGAAAAGAGATGTTTTCATATAGGGATGAATGTAAGTATTCATAGTAAAACAGAACAACAAATTGACTGCCATTTTAAAGACCTTTTTTTAAAAAAAAAAAACTATTTACTATAATTGAAAGGAACAATACAACATACTCCCAGTGATTTCACCTCCCTGACAGACAGACATCATCTTATTGCAAATTGAATTGGCTCCTTCCAGTGGTTATGGCTCTTGTTTTTTCTCTGGGATAAATCAATCATGACACAGAACCAGAAATGAAAACAATCTCTTAAGAATAATTTCATCTATAAATTGCACCAAGGAACAATAGTGCACCATCCTCATTAAACACAACCGTGCAGCTGTGAAAATAGTCTAAATCTGGCCAAAACTATGAGTTGGGTTTCAAGGCTGGTTTGTTAGGGAGTGTTTTCTTAAGGAAGGCTGGGCCCTCGGTCTTAATCAGCCAATAAATTATTTCCTGCAATTACATTAAATAGAAAATTATCTTCAAATTGGGAGTGTTAATTGAAAATCAAAATTCAGAGTGAAGTTTAGAAATTACACGCTGAATATAATTAGTCGGGAAAGGCTTCACCTCGACTTCATAAACAGGCTTTTGGTGATTCCTCCAGTGACCATTCAGAAAAGCTTCCACCTACTTATAGAATAACAGTTGTCTTTCATGTGCCAGATTAGGACCCTGGTTTTCTATCAATTTCTACAATTGTAGATGTAATGATGTCAGATTCAAGTTTTAGGGCAAAAAGAATCATCAGTTACATGTCTAGAGCAATGAAGATTCTTCCCTGCCAACAATGCCATAAGGTAGGTATCCAAAATATTGTTACTCCCATTTTACAGATTGGGAAAGCAAGGCTTAGAGAAATAAAATGAGTATGCTCATAGGTCCTCAGGTAATCAATTCTATTTTTGGGACTTGAACCCAGGCCCTCCAACTCCAAACCCTGCACTCTTTTCACTTAAAAATCCAACCTCATCTTTAACTAAAGATTTTCTTCTCTCTAGTTTCTTGCATTTAACCCTGTTTAGCTATCAAAAACTATTCTGAAAGAAGAGATGAAGTTAATTTCATTTCTTAAGAATAAATAAATTGAAGACTTTTTTTATTTGTTAGGATTATTGGTTTCTATTTTGGTTTTGAAGCAAAATGGAAAGCTTCTTGATTCTCCAGTTTAAATTTGTCACTTAGTCCTTAATTTATTGAAGAATTGTGATTTAAAACAAGAGACATCTTAGTTTTTCCTGGAAACCCAGCCACTAATTCTTTTTTGTTTGTTGTTTGTTTTAATGACTCTCTTATAAGATTCCTGTCTTGTCATCTGAAAACTATATTCTCAAAGCTGGCAAGATACATTTGACAATTCTTAATGACAGTACTATAACCACTATGCCACCCCAGTTCCCCTTAACAGACACATAAATCCAAAATGCCCACAGTTTAGTTTTTTAAAAAGTCAAGTACAATACTTTTTTAAGCAATGCTTAGAACATTGCTTTTTGCATTAAAAATTTTCCACCCAAGTGTCCAGTATTTTTGACTAGATGTATAATATTGACATTTTACTAATTGGTGAGGAAAAAAATCAACTACCTCCCCAAAAAAGTAGAAGTGGTCAATTTCATTTGATTATACTTTGTTTTATTTCCATACCATTATAACTTAGAATCCATCCAATGAATTGTTTTTTTTAATTTGTATTAAAAAAATATCTCCCTAGCTCTAACCCCCTGAAAACAGGGGTTTATAATGGAAGTGCTGACACAACCCTAACTGAAGCAGCGCAAATGGTGCCGCGATAATACACAAAATCAAGTTCTATTATTCTAAACTCTCCTCGCTCATGGGATTTTTCTTTACTGTGCTCCCAGCCAAACTGCTGAAGCAGGAGAAATTTAAATGCAATCAAATGGGCCCAATTCTACTTACTAGAACAAGTGTCTACAGTGGTACAATCTTAAAAGGAGATGCAACAGATTTGTTTGGTGTTTTTTTTTAACTGTTTATTTATAATACAGTGCATTGGAGATAAAATAAAAGAGGAAATTACACTCACATGGTACCAGTGTATTGACTACACAGAGTACATTATAATCAGAGAGAAAAACTACATTGTCAACTTATCACATTGGTTAAACAGGACGGTTTTCTGGGGGCACTGGGCTGATCCAGGAAAGCGAATTCCCAATGCTGATGACTCTACCTGCTTTATGGGGCACTGAATCCCAACCCTCAACCTGTATTCCCAGGCTTGATCTGCCACAGGATCCAGCCAAGTAGAACAAATTTCCTAGATGCCCCATCACTGGGTAGAGCTTCTAGGTATGAGACTTCAAGGACAAGACTTCTCAAGACAGGCAGGGTTTCAGGAACTAATCCTATGTCTTGGCTAGGAGTTCTTTATCTAGGGTTTATAAAGTTTTTTTAATAAGTTGATAACTGTATTTTAATGCAATTTGTTTCTTTTTTAATCCTATGAATTTTATGATGTACACAAAATCATAATTCTAAGAAGGGAGTCCAATAAGTTTCCCTATTAACACCATAACATCAAAGTGTTTAAGAATCTCTATTCCAAAAGGTCACTTAAGTGCAACAAATATAAAGACTGTGAGAGAGGGAAGGGAGCATCAAAGACCTCATGAGAAAAGCAAGATGCTTTGGCTATGATTACTGAAGTCATACGTGCTTGGAAATTGTGTCCCTTCCCACAATCCCTGCAAGCTGCTTTGTGGCAAGCACTATTTCACTTTTGATTTTGTATCCTTAGCACAAATAAGGTGCTTCACATAGTAAGTGTTTATTATTTAATGATTTGAAGTGAATTGTCAATCACCTCTCAACCAAAAAAAAAAAAACAAAAAAAAACTCTTCCTACCTGTTTGTTGAAGAAACATAGAAATAAATCAGGTACAAGTTAGCTGGCAGTTCAGGGGTTGTTCTTAACTGAGAATAAGATTAGAGATGTTTATCAATGTCATACTGAATCTTCTAAAACTATAGAATGTTTTGTGGTTTTGTTGGCTTTTTTTCTGAAGGAGCTTGCTGCGGTGTTTTGTTTTTAATGGTCACTTTTCTAAGGCTGCTTGCACATGTCAAGGGTTGTAGGCTACTCTTTCGACAATTTTTTTCTTAAGGCATATCTGCTCAAAATGCCATTTTTTAATTTTATTTTATTTTTACAAATTTTGGCAGGCACCCATGTCTCAAGCCTATCTAGCAGCCCTGTAGTTATCCAGTACAGCCACTGTATTTATTGAAACAATATTTTTGAATCTGCCTTGGAAAATGTTTTTATGCCTTATAAAAAGATCATTATCAAACAGTAGGCCTTTTCTAGATAGGATCACTTTTTTACTCTCATTCAGAAAAATACCCTTTTCTAACTTACAGTAACATTCAGATGGTTGGCTTATTTAAAGAAAAATTAAAGACTCAAGCCAAGTCACATTTATTTTTGCAGCTCTGCCCCAGGCTAGTAATATGATGCAGACTTAACTCAGTCAGATAATTCACTATTAATTTAATGCTGTAATTGACCTGACACTAAGAAATAAACAGTTATTTCCTAAAATTATAACATGGTGCATCTGACTCCAAGATAGAGGAAGCAGCAGTTTCCCAATTATATGTCACATTTTGAAAGCACTTTTTACATTTTTCAATATCCATTCTATGAGATAGGCTATATACAGTAGTCATATTTCCCCTTTTCAGATGAGAAACCTGAGGATCAAAGAGGAAGGCTTACTTGTCTATGACTACATATTAAGTATCTCAAACAGTATTTGACCTCAAGTCTCCTTCTGAGTTCAAGGTTCTTCCTACTCCTCCACAAGGCCTCTCTTGCCCCTAGTCAACACCCTGAGCTCCCACAAAGATCCTAAGCAACCTAACTAAAGAACATGACACCTCCTTCCCCTCACCTCCACTCCCAATAATAAAACTTCTCAAGTCAGAGAAGGAAGGGATTCATCATTCCAGGGATTCCACTAAACTGTCTACTACATAGAGAGCAGAGAAGCAGTAAGGCCAGTCATCAATACTGGACCCGCTAGATTTCTGCAGTTTCATTCAGATAAACCTTAGCAGTTGAGGAGGAGGAGAGAAGCCAATAATAACAGTCAGCATTTATATATCATATCTATGTAAATATATTTGTAGATATATAGATATCATATATGTTATCTCATTTGATCATTACAACAACTCAGTGATGTCAGTACTATTATTAGGTTTACTTTACAATTAAGGACACTGAGACAAAGAAAGGTCAAATGACCGGCCCAGAGTGATACAGAGCTCAAATCTAAACTCAGGTCTTACCGATCCCAAAGCCAGTGCTCTATCCACCATCCCATGGAACAGTCTAATCCCTCCTTTTCTTCCCTACTCTTCTGTTTTGTCTCTCTCATACCTCCCAAGTCTGCAAATGAGCAACAGAGGAAAAAAAAAAGGAGTCTTTCAAAAAAAAATGGAGTCTTTTGAAGCTGCCAGGGAGACTATCAGGAATCTACTTGCAGTTGGTGGGCCTACTGGAAAGTATAGAGTAAGTAACAAGCACTGAAAATATTGGTCAAGAAAACAACCACCACCATCCCCCTCAGGCTTTGGTATCTGTCAA
This sequence comes from Macrotis lagotis, assembly GCF_037893015.1. NCBI lineage: Eukaryota > Metazoa > Chordata > Mammalia > Peramelemorphia > Peramelidae > Macrotis > Macrotis lagotis. The sequence goes on along the minus strand of NC_133660.1, from coordinate 234,855,904 downwards.
ATCATTTACAAGGGATCATGATATGCTTCAAGTCCTTGCAATAGTTCGAAGAAAATATTCAGAAGAGAAGAGCATGGCCTAGCTCTGTCTTCCCAGGAGGGCCTTCCAAGTCTCCCTGAAGTCCCTAACTAGCAGCCAAGGAGCTGGCTACCTGAGCTAGGTTCTTCTCAACCCCCCCAAGTTTGTGTTTTCTAGAGTGTATATTTAGCTGACAATATTTCTGTCACTTTATATAGCTTAAGACTGTTCTTTGGACTGGAGGCTCGTATGTCTCAGAATGCTCTGACTCATGAATTGTTTCTCCTGATAATGTTACATCACGTAACCACGTCTGTCTAATTGGTTAGCATTCACTTGGAGTGCTAGGACTATGCATGCCATGTGGCCCTGGGGATCCAGTTTCTCTACCGGTGCAAACAGCCTTGCCTTCATGTAATCTCTACCGAAGGCTTTTCCTAGATGGAAATAAGACTTGAGTTTTCTCACCATTTATCTACCAGCAACTTGTTGGGGGGAGTTGGGGGGGGTTGTTGTTTTAGGAAACCAGGGACAGAGTATATAAATAAAAGCAGTCAATTAACAATAAGCAAAACTAAACAATAGGTACTATAAATAAACATTAATGTAGAGGATTTTAATCAAGCCCAATAGCTTGGCTGCTCTGCTGAAAGCCTGCCTGCTTAAATGACTGGGGGAAACGCTGTCTAAAATAATAGCAGGATGGATTTATTTTTTAAATGTTCACACTTTGGCTCCCCTGTTCACATGAGATGAGAAGCAGAGTCTTGAAAGTGAGTACAGGATTTGGTTCTGTAACTTGATCCCATTTACCCAAGGAAATCTAGGGATTCCCAAAGAAATTGAAGTTCCTTGAGGGCAGGAACTGATAACTTTTTTCCTTTCTCTTGTAACCCTAGAACCTTGCTTTAGGTGTTGAGCACAATGCATGTTTCATAAATGCCTGTTGAGCACGGCCCTGGAGTCAGGAGTACCTGGGTTCAAATCTGGTCTCAGACACTTAATAATTCCCTAACTGTGTGGCCTTGGGCAAGCCACTTAACCCCATTGCCTTGTAAAAACAGAAAAAAAAACCCATAAATGCCTGTTGAAGGGCAGCTAGGTGGCACAGTGGCTAGAGCACCTGCCCTGGTGTCAGGAGGACCTGAGTTCAAATCGCCTCAGATGCTTAATAATTATCTAGCTTGGGTAAGTCACTTAGCCCCATTGCCTTAAATTTTAAAAATGCCTGTTGAATTTAACTGATAGATGAAAGCATCTTAAAATCATAAGAAATCATCATCACATATATAGTTCTCTTAACATTTTTCAAAATGATTTTCATCTATTAGATCATTTGAGCAATCTCCTGGTGACCTATGAGGAAGGTCCAACAGGTATCATGAAGGAGAAGATCTTACCTCCCTAATTAACAAGAAATCAAATTCTGCATCAAGACAAGCTTTTACTGCCTTGTTTCTCAATCGCAGTACCATTTTGAAGATAGCTGTAATCTTTCCAGGAAAGGGGGGAAATGAAAATCCCTGCTAAGGAGAATGCTTCAAAAAGGAAAGTTCACACCTCATGAGGTTGCCTACAGAATTATGTAAAATCCCTGATAACTCTGATGGGCCCCTCTTAGCTAAATGAAGCGCTTGTGCTATTCCTCTCCTTTTCCTATAATGAAATAAGGTACACATTTCCAGCTCATCTTTACTCAATTTGCTCTAAACCACACATTAGTACTTCCCCATAAAAGAGAAACAATGGCTTTGCAGTTCATTTTCAGTGTGTCTGCCTAATGAAAACCTCATTGTGCCTGCTGAAAACCATTTGAAGCAGGCAAGGTATTTCTGATTCAGCAGAGGTTACACAAACATCAAAGCAGTTAAATATAGGTGCCAAGCCGCATTGCCAGGAGCTCTCAATACTGTGAGTTAGTATTACCTGACAGCTTAGTGAATGTAAAATTACTTGTTTCTCCAATTGAAGACAATCAAATTGTCACCTTCCATTGTAATAATGCACAACTAGCGATCAGCAAAGTGCAAACATAATTACCATGAAGAAAACAAAAAATCAAATCTAAATCTCTCTAAAGAGTAAACACATCTCTCTGGCTTCCCCCAAAAGAGAGTGCATTTTAATACTGAATGCTGGGATGCAATCTGTTATTTAACAATAAGATTTATTAGTCTTACATTAAATGAAAATGAAAGCCAGTAAGACAAACCACCCGTTAGAGAGCAACCACCTGAAAGACCAATGATGACTTTTTCAAATACCCAGACACATAAATTTTTTCACTGATGCCATTTGGGTGGATAAAGGTGTATGTGTCAGCAGCATTTCCACCGGAGACCTCTATTTTCAGAAGTTTCTTTCCTCTACAGAGGTGGAGCTGGAAAATCAGTGGGATTTTCAATCAGAGCACCCCAAATCAAACCCTACCACTTACTGCTTTTCTGTTCTTGGGCAATTGATCCATTAATCAATCAACAAGCATTTATAGTTTACTGTGGTGAATCAATGAACATTTCTGGGCCTCAATTTCCTCATTGTAAAATAAGCTGATAGGAGTAGATGATCTCTAAAGTTTCTTCCAACTCTAAAGAGATATATACAATCCTATATCTCACACTTCAAATATCTACTTGGCGACGATAAACCTACCACAAAAAAAAAAAAAAAGCAAAGGAACTTTGGAGTTAGAAGAATAGCCTGTGTTTGAGGTCTTGAGGTCTCAACCCACTTGTCTCAGTTTCCTCAGCTGTAAAAAATAAGGATTTCTTGATCGACTTCTCTATCTATCTCAAAGCACTTTTATTTTTGTTTGTTCAATATTCATAAGGATAAAGTGGGAGATGTATTTTTCTCAGAAGGCAGAAGGTCCATAGGCAGGATTTTAGACCAAATGGTTCTTTGTAATTTTCCTCAAAAAGTCATGTTTTATTTTAGAGAAAGCGACATTTGGCCTGGAAGTTGAGAGGGAGTTGGAAACTTATGCCAGTAACCAAACCAGCTTGGAAAAGTCACCGGGGAATGGTATGCATGAACACAAACATCATTAGGTATTTAGCATCTGGAATTCTTGCCCACATCTGGGCAAGATGCACCACAATCAATCAGAGTGGCCTCGGTAACCAGAAGCTAGGTTATTAAAGGATAGGGGCTCTTGACATGATCCGCACACATTGAAGAGTCCCCTTGTACAAGGCTCTTGTCCTTACAAAATAACACAAAATATCTTTAACATAAAAATAAAAGGGGTTGGGGGTAGGGAATGCCATCTAATGTGTTTAGAAGAATTCCCAGTAAATTGTCTTTCAGACACTGAAGATTTCTCAGATGTAGATCAGTCTCATGGAAACAACATCCTTCCCTGACTCAAATATTCTCAAAGAAGGAAAGGTTTCTTTCTTTTTCATCAAAAAGTAAATTAATAATAATACTGCACCATCATACATGTAGCTTACTCTCACTCTTTATTAACAGCAGTCTCAGAATGACCCTGAAATCCCTGGGTTCCTTAGACCTATTTTCAATTTAGCAACCATTTATTAAGCATCCATTATGGTCTACAAACTGGAGTTATGAAGACAGAAATGAAACTTCCTGACTTGGAGGAGCTTATATTCTACAGGCTTGTTATCTCAAGAGCTGGGAGTAGCTATGTTTTCAATTCTGGCATGTCACCACTTGAGAGATGGAAGTATCAGCTAGTCTGAAGGTTCTTAATCGGGGTTCATGAATTTTTTCAAAAATATTTTTATAACTGAATTTCTATTTAATTATTTTCCTTTGTAATCCTATAGATGGTATGGATTTGAAAATATACTGAGAGAGTGTCCATAGACTTGTCCAGACTGCAAAAAGGTCAAGGCCCAAAAAAGGTCAAGAACCTCTAATTTGGTTCTAACCATTTCATTTTACAGAAGAAGAAAGTGAGATCCAGAGAAATTAAGTGAAATGCTTATGATTACCCAGTTAATCAATAGAAAAGCTAAATCCAGTACTCCCTCTATATATTGCCACCTAAATTGTATTATCCTTTACAAATAAAAGTTGGTCAACTCTTTTTATAGCACCCCTTTTGCAGGGATGGGCTGAGAGAGAAAGAGAAGTAAACACTCCTATTTATAGTAGGTGCTTTGTAGTTGACAAAGAACTTGCCATGTATATCTTGTTTTATCTTCACCAAAAAAGAACATTTTTAATATTTTGAGGAAGGCAATTAAAGTATTTGTATCCCTATTTTATTGATAAGGAAACTGAGGGACAGAAAAATTACCCAAGATCTCATCATCAGATTTTAAACTCAGGTATATTCCCCTACTCCAAGTCCAATGTTCTATTTTTTTATCAAAGATGCTAGGTTAGAAGGAGAATCTAAGTGGGGTAGTAAAGTAAAAGATGAAAGAGAAATAATAAAGGAAAGTATGGTTCATTGTCCCAGAACTATCTTCTGATTTTGTAATAGATCCATCATCATGAAATAGGTGTTCAAGTATTAGATATAGATGTTCTATGGGAAAACTTTACTCCTTGGGCTTGTCAAATACTCCAGAACAAAATTAATTTTCTTTCTTAGGAACTGTTTCATATATACTTAAAGCTGGAAATTATCACAGCAAAGGGTTCTTTATCAAAATGAGATTAAAAAAACAACACAACATATGATGAGTTGCTTTATCCACTGCTAAAACTGCCTACTCCTAGGGTGGGGCTTATCAGTCATTCTACACTCCTTTCCCTGCCCTCCCCCCACATACAAAAAAAAAGGGGGTGTTGTATGGGATGTGGACTGTCTCCAATTGGAAACCACCCTGGGACTTTGAGATACAGGAATTTTTCCAGATCCTGGGAGACAAATGTTTATACAGATATTATCATAGACCATTTGTTACAAAATAGGAAACAAAAAAATTAATGCTAAAACAAGCAGCATTTTAAAAATTATAAGGAATAGAAAACATAGAAAATGTTTATATTTTTTACCTTTATGCTTTTTGCCCCATCCTCTAAGATAGCGCTTCTACTATCACCTCTAATTAGATGACTCTCAAAGCTTCATTTCCAGCACTTCTTTCCAGACTCCAGTCTGTAGCTCTAGCTGCTTACTGGGAATTTCCACTTGCCTATCTTGACATCAGCTGAAATTCATTGTGTTCAAAACTGAATTGTTCTTTCTTTCAAAAACAGTTCATTCTCCTGATTTCCTGATTTGTATTAATGATAATCTCCATTCTCCTAATTTACCAGAGTCTAAATTTCCCCATCATTTCTGATTCTTCCCTTTTCCTATTTATCCAATCAGTCACTGAACCTTGTAGACTCTTGATGTATATTCTCTGATATTCAACATTTTCACCAAGATACCACAGCCAGAACAAGTATTTGTTGCCTAGGATCATAGACAGAACTGAAAAGGACCAGAGAGTTCATTTCTTCTAATTGCCTTTTTTTTTTTTAGTTTTTGCAAGGCATTGGGGTTAAGTGGCTTGCCCAAGGCGTCACACAGCTAGGTAATTATTAAGTATCTGAGGCCGGATTTGAACTCAGGTACTCCTGACTCCAGGGCCGGTGCTCTATCCACTGTGCCACCTAGCTGCCCCGCCTAGTTGCCTTCTTGTAAAGATGAAGAAACTAGGACCTGAAGGGGGTGGCTTGCCTAAAATCACACAGACAACATATGCTAGAGTCATTCAAGGCAAAAAACTTTGAATGGTCTCAGCAGTATGACTGTAAGAACCAACTGAATCTGCCACTTCTATCTAGCCCTTTCTCCAATGCATTTTTGCACAGTTTATCAGATTGAATATACTATTATGTTCTGCCCCGCTCAAAAACATCTATCTACAAGCTCTCCATGTGGTAGCCAGGTGGCATAGTGTATATAGAGCACAGGTCCTGGAGTCAGGAGCACCTGGGTTCAAATATGGCCTCAGACACTTAGTAATTGCTTAGCTGTGTGACACCTTGGGCAAGTCACTTAACTAGATTGCCAGAGAGAGAGAGAGAGAGAGAGAGAGAGAGAGAAGAAATGGTATTCCAAGAATGCAGCACAGTCCTGTGCAAAGGCATAGAGGGAGAAGATAAAAGAATAAGTTTAGAGAAACAAGTAGGGTCATTTGGCAGGAATATCAATCATATAAAGGGAAATATGAGAATAATAATTGCAAGCTGAAATTGTATTCAGAATGTCTGTGGAGCAACGGAAAGAACCTTGATATGGACTCAGAAGATGTAGGTTCAGATCACACATTGGCCATTTCCTATACCTGTGTGACCTTGAAACAATCCCTTTTCCTCTCTGGGCCTGAGTTTTCCCATATATCAAACTAGATGATCTCTTCAGTCTTCTTCAACTATAAATCTATGATCAGAATCTATATTTTGTCTTATTTTCCAACCACAAACCAGATTTTTTAATTCCATAATAGCTTGGTAGGTGCAATGTTTCAACTTTTAATCTTCTACTACATACTTAATGTTTGATTCAGTTGAAAATGATTCAAAATAGGAGAATTTGGGGGCAGCCAGGTGACACAATGAATAGAGTACCGGCCCTAAAGTCAGGAGGACCAGAGTTCAAATCTGACCTCAGACACTTAATTGGCTAGCTGTGTGACCTTGGGCAAGTCACAATGGGGCAAGCAACGCCATTGACTTAAATAAAATAAATAAATAAAAATAGGTAATTTTGATTACATGAAATTAAAAGGTTTTTGTACAAACAAAATCAATGCAGCTGTAATAAGAAAAGAAAACATTAATTGTACAAAAAAATTGCTATTATCAAATATTCTTGATAATGGTTCTGATATCTAAGATATATAAAAAATTAAATGTAAATTCTTCAATGAAAAATTACACGAAGTGTATGAAAAGACAATTCTAAAAATTAAACATTATTAACAACCTTATGAAAGATTGTTCCAGATCACTAAAAATTAGAGAGATGTAGATCAGCACAACTCTGAGGGTTTACCTTATGTCCAGGATATTTGGTACCATTCAAAATAAAGAAATAATCTAAGTTATAGGTATATGGTAAGACATATACAATGATACAGTGTTGGTGGAGCTATGAATTTATACATTTCTGTGAATTTCCATTCTGAAAAGTAACTTGGAATGATGCCTTTGAAAATATATGAATTTGGGGGTGGCTAGGTGATGCAGTGATTAGAGCACCAGCCCTGGAATTAGGAGTACCTGAGTTAAAAACTAGATTCAGACACTTAATAATTACCTAGCTGTGTGACCTTGAGCAAGCAGACCCCCCAAAAATCATAAAAATATATGAATTTTGTTTAACCCAAACATTTCTTGACAGATAGGGAAGACAAGTACCATTTTTATAACATCTACTATGTGCCAGATCCTATGGTAAGCATTTTTTATAAATATCATCTCATTTGACCCTCCAACCACCCTTGTAGGTAGGAGTTATTATTATCCCCATTTTACACTAGAGGAAATAAGCAAATAGGGGTTAAGTGATCTGTCCAGGGTCATACAGCTAAATCTGAGACTAAATCTGAACTCTGGTCTTCTAGATTTCAACTCCAAAGTTTTATCCCAAGGGAGGTCAAAGACATAAAGAAAGGTCCCTTATACAATGATATTAAAAAAAACAGTAATTTATCTGGTAGCATAGAACTGGAAGCAAAATAGGTAATTATCATTTGGGAATAGCTAGACAAATCGAGGCATATGAATATGATGGAATATTACTGTGCAGAATAAATGATATGAGAAATTCAAAGAAGCTCGAGAAAATTTATTTGAACTGATGCATAGTGAAGTGAGCAGAACCAGGAAAAAAACATACAAAACTACATAAATCAAAATAGAAAGAAGGAAAATGAAAATTGAAAGCAGTATCACTTTAATTACCAAGCTTGACTTAGAAGAATTGAGAGAATATATCCCTTTCAGTTTCTTTGTAGAGGAAGCTATAGAAGATTGTATATTGCACCCTATCTTCATACCATAATCTTGGACTTCACACTCTAGGACACTGGGTTCAGATGGGTGAGCTTTCTTGTCTTATCGGGAACTAGGCCACTCTTTAGTCATCATATCTCCTCCTTTTCAACTTCTTTTTTGCATGTCTTTTCCTATTAGAACCTAAGTTTCTGAGAGCAGGGTCTATTTTGCTTGCATATGTTTGCATCTCTAACACGTAGAACAAGTTCTTCATAAATGTCCATTCTATCTATTTATCTATCTGTCTGTCTACTGTCAAACATAGTTATGCTGATTTTGCTTTGATGAAATAAATTTTTCTCTTTTATTTCTCTTTGGGTCAAGGGATGGTTGGTTTTAGAAGAGGAGGCATGCATATATTCAGAAATTAACATCAAAAAAAGAAAAATATAAAAGAAAAAGAAAAATACATTTAAATTTGATGACTAGCAATGATGTTAAACCATCTTAATCCAGTCCTAATTTAAACCTTTCATTTGAAATTTGGTAGTAAATGCTTCAGTTAATGATAGCTCAGCAAAGTATTTTGCAGTTTACAAAATGATTTCCTCATAACAGCCATGTGATATGGGTAATACAGTTATCATTATCTCCATTTTACAATGGAGGAAACTGAATTTCTGTGCCAGTGTTCTTCCCAATATTTCAAATTACCTCTCAGTAATAGTAGTAGCCCCCCCACCCCAGTTAATTAGGTATGACTTCTAAATGTTTTGATTACCAAGTATTTCAGAAGTATACCAGGGAAAAGAGGTGGGCCTCAGAGCTATTCATTAACAGCCAAATGACAAAAGTATTGGTTATGGAGAGAGCTAAAGACATACAAATTGAGACCTGAAGATACAGAAAGAGCATAAATGATGGGCTAAAACCTGCACCACTTATGTCTGTTGATTACAAATATTCCTGTGCACCTTAGACTAAGGTATCATGGGATCTCTGAATCTCAGAATCAGAAGGGACTGAAGTAGTACAATGGACAACCAGAATTTTGGATTTGAAAGTGGAGGAGCTACATCAGAATCCTGGCTCTGCAGTTTAATACCTTGGGAAAGTCATTTCTTTTGCTGGACCTCTTTTCATTATAAAATGCAAATCACTGGGTCCTAGATTTGAGATTGGAAGAGACTTCGTAAGTGATCTGGTTCAGCATCCTGATTTTATAGATGAGGAAACGGAGAACAAAGAAACTTGAGTGACTTTTCCAAGGTCTTTATTGTTGTTCAGTTGTTTTCAGTCTGACTCTCCCTGGGAGTTGGGGGGAGGAGGTTCCCTGGAAAATATACTGGAGTGGGCTGTTATTTCCTCCTCCAGTTCATTTCATAGATGAGGAAACTGAGGCTGACAGGGTTGCAAAGAAAGTAAATTAGCAGAGCTATTTCAAATATTCCTATGACCACAGGTGCTACCTAATCTAACCAAATGTGAACAAGAATTTCCTCTAGATATTGGGCAAGTGGTCATCCAGCCCTTTCCAATAAGGGGAGAACCCAGGGCTTCCCGAGCCAGGCCACTCAGGTTTGGGAAAGTTTTCATTGTCAGGAAGTTTTCTCCTACTTTACCTCTATGAAGTAGAAGTACTTCACTTCGTACCCCACCCCCCACCCCAGGGCTCTTGTTAGGGACGAGAAAGAGTTGATTCTCTTCTAATAGCATCTTCCATGAACAAAATTGGAAAAGCCACAAGCTGCGGCAGCAGCAGCCGGGGTGGCTTTCTCTGCAAAGGTAGGTAGGAGCAGGACCAATTTGGCCCCCAGGGAAAGCAAAACAAGGTGCTTAAATAGCAAGTATTCACACAGCAGCTTAGAGCACACTTCAGGTAATCCAGGGTAATGTCGCCATCCCTTGTAAAGCCGCCCAGCCTAGAAACATTCCAAATACTTGCACTTCGAAGGCTGCTTTCCACACAGGCATGCATTTTTAGAAACACACAATTCACTGGGAGGGTACAAACACACAAACAACAACATCAACAACAAAGGCCAGCTCCTACATTGTGCTTTGGGCCGCCAAATCAGCTTTTGAAAGCTACAGCAGTCTGGTTTGGGGGGGGGGGGGGGGAGGGAGAGGGAAGCAAACCCTGGTTTGGGCCCTTTTATTTATCTTTTCCCCACTCCACTAGCTCTCCCTCCATACAAAGAGGAGCTATTAGGTTACCCACTTCTCTTCCATTTACTCTAGGTCACAGATTATCATAGGCGGCCCAACTCTGAAGTAAAAATTCTTCCACTCATTCGGAAGACCATAGGACTGAGGCTCCTTCCTGGGAAAAAGAAGCATGCCCACCCACCGTGCTGCTACCCACTAAGGAATTCTGTGCCAATACCCCACACCTTGGTCCAGAATCAGAACTTTTCCCTTTTCTCAACTTGTGGGCTTGTATAGAACAAGAAAGCCAATCTAAATTCCTTCTTCTCGTCCTCCACCTCCTCCTCCTCCTCTTTTTCTTTCTCCTCCTCCTTCTCCTTCTCATCTAGCACCAACCTCACAATTTCACAACTTTGGGGGAGGAGGGAGGGAAGAATTTTCCCATTTGGCATCACCTGCCAGCTGGAAAGTATTTTTTGATCTGCC